>NW_022983416.1:0-29106 GCF_011762595.2 Tursiops truncatus
TAGAAACAAATGTCATTATTTTTTTTAATTGAGGGGTAAATGACATTATATTAGTTTCAGTTTTACAATATAATGGTTTGAAATCATCTATTTCTTCCTGATTCAAACTTGGCAGTTTGTATACTTCTAGAAATTTCTCCATTTCTTCTAGGTTGTCCAATTTGTTGGCATATAACTGTTCATAGTATTCACATATGATTTTTTGTACCTCTGTGTTATAGAAAATGTCACTTCTTATCAGTAAGCTATTTAAACGTAAATGGTTTAAGCTCTCCAATTTAAAGGTAGAAATTGGCAGGATGGCTTGAAAAAAATCACCCATCAATATGTTGTCTATAAGTGACTCACTTTAGATCCAAAGACACAAACAGGTTGAAGGGAAAGGATTGAAAAATGTGTAACGTGCAAAGACGAATCAAAAGAGAACTGAGATGACATAGTAACATCAGATAAAACAGACTGTAAATAAAAAAGTATTACAAGAGACAAAGAAGCACATAACACTGACAAAAGGGTCACTCCACCAAGAAGATATAAATATACACACACTGAAGAACAGATACACAAATTTTATCATGCAAAAATTGACAAAAATGAATGGAAATAGTATCTTGGTAAATAAATATTGAATGGCAATAGTAGTTGAAAATTTCAACATCTTGTGATCAATAAGGGATCAAGACATCTAGAAATCTAGACAGATCAATAAGGAAACTGAGAATTTGAACAATATAAACCAATTCGACCTAAAAGATGCATAGAACATTTCACCCAACAAGAACAGAATACATATTTTTCTCAAGTGCACATAGAATATTCTCCATGATAGACCATATGTTAGGTCATAAAACACTATCAATAAGTTTAAAAAATTGAAAGAGTACAAGACATCTTTTCTAACCACAATGGAATGAAACTACATGTAAATATCATAAGAAAAACTGGAAATTTCACAAATAATGGATATTAAACAACACACTCTTATTTTTTCCATAAAAGAAAACTTTACTTTGACTGTATATAATTTAGAAATGTTTAAAGTATAATGAGTGTTAGAAACAACACAACAAAATTTTAAGAAAGAAACAAATGCTTACCAAATGTCAACTCCCCAAAATTGATCTATGAATTTAGGGCTAAATTAATAAAAATATGAATAAGTTAACAAGGGTGTGATAGTTGATTTGATTGTTTTGTTTTGTGTTGTTTTGGTTTTATTTATTTTTTTACATCTTTATTGGAGTATAATTGCTTTACAATGGTGTGTTAGTTTCTGCTTTATAACAAAATGAATCAGTTATACATATACATATATCCCCATATCTCTTCCCTCTTGCGTATCCCTCCCTCCCACCCTCCCTCTCCCACCCCTCTAAGTGGTCACAAAGCACCGAGCTGATCTCCCTGTGCTATGCAGCTGCTTCCCTCTAGCTATCTATTTTACATTTGGTAGTGTATATATGTCCATGCCACTCTCTCACTTTAAACAACACGCTCTTATGGGTCACCATAAAACAGTCCAATGTATGCATTATGGAAATCCCAGAAGGATAACAAAAGAAAGAGAGAGCTTATTTGAAGAAATAAAGACTGAAAACTTCCTAAATCTGAAGAATGAAATGGACATACAGATCCAAGAAACTCAAAATCTCCAGCTATGAAAAATCCAGAGCGCCACATTTAGTCACAATATAATCAGTGTCTAAAGTCAAAGATAATCTTGAAAGCAACAAGAAAAAATAGTGATTCATCACATAAAATGGAGTTTCCATAAAATTGTCAGAGGATTTCCCTGCAGAAACTTTGCAGTCCAGAAGGGAATTGGGTGGAATATTCAATTTGCTTAAAGGTAAAGAATTGTCAACCAGTACAGAAATACCTCATTTTGTTGCACTTCACTTTATAGCATTTTGCGTATACTGAGGGTTTTTTTTACAAATTGAAGATTTGTGGCATCCCTGCATCAAGCAAGTCGATAGATAGCACCATTTGTACAACAGCATTTGCTCACTTCATGTCACAAATTTTGAAATTTTGGTAGTTCTTGCAGTGTTTCAAACACTCCACCAGAAAAAGACTATTAATCACTGAAGGCTTAGAAAATGATCAGCATTTTTTAGCAATAAAGTATTTTTAAATTAAGGTATTGAAAAAAAATTAAGGTATGTACATTTTCACTAGACACAATGATATTGCACACTTAGACTACAGTATAGTGGAGAAGGGATCAACATGGTGGAGTAAGAGAAAGTGGAGCTAACCTCCCCAAAAAAACACATTAAAAATACATCTACATGTGGAATAATTCTCACTGAAAACTAACAGGAAACTGGCAAAGGACTCTTGTAAAACCAAGGCTGTAAGAAAGATACACATGTAATTGGGTCGAAAGGGAAGAAAAGCAATCAGGCAAGGACCCATCCTCTGGGAGGGAACTCAGAGGAAAAGGAAGAATACATGGCTGGACAGGCACCCTGGGGAGTTAGTAAGTCAAGCCAAAGATTGGGCACCATAATCCTGGGGTCCTACACAAAGGAGACAAATCCCCTTGGCTGATTGGAGGACCCATGGGACACATAGAAGATCTATGGGAAGCCTGGACTCCACTTGTGAGGAGCTCCTACTTGCTGGCTAGGTACCAAGGCAGGGTGAAGAGAGGTCTGCTGTAGTGGCTGCTGAGTTTCCAGTGACCAACTAGCCCTCAGAAGCAGACCAGACATCTGACGGTGATCACTCCACCATAGCTCACCCCCTTACACACATGCAGTAGAGACCATGTGGCCCCACCTGCCCAGCAAAATGGTTCCACAACACAGCAGGAGCAGCAGAGGCTGAGGGCAGTGATCAGCTGTGAGAGACAAAGAGGATCTGCTCCCAAGGCAGAGGAGAGAGGTCTACTCTAGCAGCTGTGGAGTTTCCAGCAACCACCTAACTGCACGCCCAAGCCTGAGCCAAGTGAATGCTCTACCCTTGCTCACTCCATGCCCCTGTGGGACGCTGGATGTGGGTCACTGATGATGAGGAAAAAGAGTAGCCCATGGGACAGAGAGGTGATCTGGTCCCAGGGCAGAGCCTGGGTGAGGTAGCAGCAGCCATTGTTGGTGCTTACTCAAGCAGCACCTCAGAAGCTGCCCAGGTGTCTGACAGCAACCGCTCCAACACAGCTCATCTTCCAATAGCTGATGAGAGTCCATGCGGGCCCACCACCAGCCTTGCAGAGCAGTTCCTCAGCAGAATGGGGAGCAGAAGAGGCTGGGGACAATGATAGGCTGTGACAGAAAAAGGGGGAATGCACCCAAGGCTGCTTATGAGCAGAGTTGTGGGTACCCATACAAGCAGCACATCAGAAACCCGTCCACAAACAGGCCCCACCTGCTTCACCACTGCCCTACTCTGGGGCAAGTGTTCTAGTGTGAAAGGTAAAAACATGCTTAAAGGGAAGAGAGCCAGCTAGGTCCCAAACCTCAGGGCTTCTACTCCAGAAACTTGCCATCAGATGTCACCCCTGATAGGGCTGTGATGGTCACTGAACATGGAGGAAGTCTTGCTTCACACTCAACACCAGCTCTAGCCCCTCCATCTCCAGCCCCACCCCCTACCAAGTTGATAGCTACTAGCACTCCCTGAGGAAAGACATCCATGAAACTCCTAGAAGAGAGTATAGGCAGAACACTCTTTGACATAAAACATAGAATATTTTTTGGATCTATCTCTTAAGACAAAAGAAATAAATAAATGGCATTCTCTGTATGGCCTACTTCACTTAGTGTGATAATCTCCAGGTCCATCCATGTTGCTGCAAATGGCATTATTTCATTCTTTTTAATGACTGAGTAGTATTCCACTGTATATATGTACCACATCTTCCTTATCCATTCATCTGTTGATGGATATTTAGGTTGCTTCCAGATCTGGGTTATCGTAAGCAGCACTGTGATGAATATTGGGGTGCATGTATCCTTTTGAACCATGGTTTTCTCTGGATATATGCCCAGGAGTGAGATTGCTAGATTATATGGTAGTTCTATTTATAGTTTTTTAAAATTAATTTCTATTGGAGTATAGTTGCTTGAAAGTGTTAGTTTCTGCTGCACAGCAAAGTGAATCAGCTATAAATATAAATATATCCCTTATTTTTGGTTTTCCTTCCCATTTAGGTCACCACAGAGCACTGAGTAGAGTTCCCTGTGCTATGCAATAGGTTCTCAAGAGTTATCTATTTTATACATAGTATCAATAGTGTATATATCTCAATCCCAATCTCCCAATTCATCCAACCCCCCCTTCACACTTGGTATCCATGCGTTTGTTCTCTATGTCTGTGTCTCTATTTCTGCTTTGCAAATAAGATCATCTATACCTTTTTTTCTAGATTCCACATATACACATTAATATTCTTGGTTGGCAGTTTTTTCTTTCAGTACTTTGAATATATCCATCGCCCTCTCTCCCACCCTGCAAGTTTTCTGCTGAGAAATCAACACACTGATATATTTCTGGAGGTTCCTGTGCATGTGATGAGTTGCCTTCCTCTTGCTGCTTTCTAAATTCTCTCTTTGTCTTTGACTTCTGACAATTTGACTGTGTGTCCTGTTGAAGACCTCTTTATGTTCAGTCTATTTGTGGTTCTTTGCATGTTATGGATCTGTATGTTCATTTCCCTCTCTAGGTTTGAGAAATCTTCTCTCACTATCTCTTTAAGTAAACTTCCTGCTCCTTTCTCTTCCTCTGCTCATTTTAGTATCCTATAATGCATATATTGGGGGTTTGGAGGGGGTGGTTTTATTCCATAAGTCCCAAAGGCTGTCTTCATTTTTTCCCATTCTTTTTCCTTTGAGTCCCCCTGACCTGGTAATAGGAAATGAGCTGTCTTCCAGCTCACTATTCTCTCTTATGCTTTATCAACTCTGATATTGATGTTCTCTATTGAATTTTTCAGTTCAATTACTGTGTTCTTCAGCCCAAAATTTCTGTTTCATTCTCTTTTATGATTCTTATCTCTTTTATTGGACATACCAATTTGTTCATGTATTCTTTTCCTGATTTCATTCAGTTTTCTATCTGTGTTCTCCTGTGGCTCAGTGAACTTCTGTAATATAATTATTTGAATTCTTTATCAGGCAGTACATATATCTCCAGAAAGTGAAATATTGAGGGTTAGTTACTGGTGCTTAATTTTCTTTCTTTGATGTTGTCATGTTTCCCAGACTCTTTGTGATCCTTTTAGCCTTGCATCTGTGTCTGGACATTTAAAGCAGTAAGCACAGAGTCGAAGCAAGAAGAACTACAATCCTGCAGCCTGTGGAATGAAAACCACATTCACAGAAAGATAGACAAAGTGAAAAGGCAGAGGAACATGTACCAGATGAAGGAACAAAATAAAACCCCAGAAAAAAAACTAAATAAAGTGGAGATAGGCAACCTTCCAGAAAATGAAGTCAGAATAATGATAGTGAAGAGGATCCAGGACCTCGGAAAAAGAATGGAGGCAAAGATTGAGAAGATGCAAGAAATTTTTAACAAAGACCTAGAAGAATTAAAGAACAAAAGTCTAGGGCTTCCCTGGTGGCGCAGTGGTTGAGAGTCCGCCTGCCGATGCAGGGGACATGGGTTCGTGCCCCGGTCCGGGAAGATCCCACATGCCGTGGAGCAGCTGGGCCCATGAGCCATGGCTGCTGAGCCTGCGCGTCCAGAGCCTGTGCTCCACAACGGGAGAGGCCACAACAGTGAGAGGTCCGCGTACCACAAAAAAAAAAAAAAAAAGTCTAGAAGAATTAAAGAAAAAACAGAGATGAACAATACAAAAACTGAAAAGAAAACTAAATTAGAAGGAATCCATAGCAGAAAAACTAAGGCAGAAAAACGGATAAGTGACCTGAAAGACCGAAAGGTGGAATTTACTGCCATGGAACAGAATAGAGAAAAAAGAATGCAAAGAAATGAAGACAGCCTAAGAGACCTCTGGTACAAAATTAAATGCACCAACATTCACATTATAGGGGTCCCAGAAGGAGAAGAGAGAGGGAAAGGACCCAAGAAAATAATTGAAGAGATTATAGTAAAAAAATTCCCTAACATGGGAAAGGAAATAGCCACCCAAGTCCAGGAAGCACAGAGTCCCAGGGAGGATAGACCCAAGGAGAAACACAGCGAGATACATAGTAATCAAATGGACAAAAATTAAGACAAAGAAAATTATTAAAACAACAAGGGAAAAATGACAACATACAAGGGAACTCCCATAAGGTTAACAGCTGATTTCTTATCAGAAAATCTATAAGCCAGAAGGGAGTGGCATGATACATTTAAATTGATGAAAGGGAAGAACCTACAACCAAGATTACTCTACCTGGCAAGAATCTCATTCAGATTTGATGGAGAAAACAAAAGTTTTACAGACAAGCAAAAGATAAGAGAATTCAGCACCACCAAACCAGCTCTACAACAAATGCTAAAGGAACTTCTCTAAGTGGGAAACACAAGAGAAGAAAAGGACCTACAAAAACAAACACAAAACAATTAAGAAAATGGTAATAGGAACATACATATCAATAATTACCCTAAATGTGAATGGATTAAATGCTCCAACCAAAAGACACAGGCTCGCTGGATGGATACAAAGACAAGACCCATATATATACTGTCTACAAGAGACCCACTTCAGACCTAGGGACACATACAGACTGAAAGTGAGGGGATTAGAAAACATATTCCATGCAAATGGAAATCAAAAGAAAGCTCATAACAATACTCATAACAGATAAAATACTCATATTTTATACTCATAGATTTAAAATAAAGAATGTTACAAGAGACAAGGAAGGACACTACATAATAATCAAGGGATCAATCCAAGAGGAAGATAATAATAATCAAGGGATCAATCCAAGAGGAAGATATAACAATTATAAATATATATGCACCCAGCATAGGAGCACCTCAATACATAGGCAAAAGCTAACAGCCATAAAATGGGAAACTGACAGTAACACAATAATAGTGGGGGACTTCAATACCTCACTTACACCAATGGACAGATCATCCAAACAGAAAATTAATAAGGAAACACAAGCTTTAAATGACACAATAGACCAGATATATTTAATTGATATTTATAGGACATTCCATCCAAAAACAGCACGTTACACTTTCTTCTTAAATACACATGGAACATTCTCCAGGATAGATCATATTTTGGGTCACAACTCAAGCCTCGGTAAATTTAGGAAAATTGAAATCATGTCAAACACCATTTCTGATCACAATGCTATGAGATTAGAAATAAATTACAGGGGGAAAAAAGTAAAAAAACAAAAACACATGGAAGCTAAACAATACGTTATTAAATATCCAAGAGATCACTGAAGAAATCAAAGAAGAAATAAAAATATACCTAGAGACAAATGACAACAAAAACATGATGATGATCCAAAACCTATGGGATGAGGAGGGACCTTCAAGATGGCAGAGGAGTAAGACATGGAGATCACCTTCCTCTCCACAAATACATCAAAAATACATCTACATGTGGAACAACTCCTACAGAACACCTACTGAAAGCTGGCAGAAGACCTCAGATTTCCCAAAAGGCAAGAAACTCCAGACATACTTGGGTAGGGCAAAAGAAAAAAAGAAAACACAGAAACAAAAGAATAAGGATGGGACCTGCACCTATGGGAGGGAGCTGTGAAGGAGGAAAAGTTTCCACACACTAGGAAGTCCCTTCACTGGTGGAGAGGGTAGGTGGGTAGGGGAGAAGCTTCAGAGCCCTGGAGGAGAGCACAGCAACAGGGGTGCAGAGAGCAAAGTGGAGACATTCCTGCACAAAGTGTCAGTGCCAACGAGCACTCACAAGCCTGAGAGGCTTGTCTGTTCACCGCCGGGATGGGTGGTGGCTGGGGACTGAGGCTTGGGCTTCAAAGGTCGGACACCAGGGAGAGGACTGGGGTTGGCAGCATGAACACAGCCTGAAGGGGCCTAGTGTGCCACAGCTAGGAGGGAGGGAGTCCAGGAAAAAGTCTGGACCTGCCTAACAGGCAAGAGACCATTGTTTTGAGATGCATGAGGAGAGGGGATTCAAAGCACCGCCTTAACGAGCTCCAGAGACAGGCGTGAGCCGCGGATATCAGTGCAGACACCAGAGTCAGAAATGAGACAATAAGGCTGCTGCTGCCACCACCAAGAAGCCTGTGTGCAAGCACAGGTCACTATCCACACCTCCCCTCCCAAAAACCTATGCAGTCCGCCACTGCCAGGGTCCCGTGATCCAGGGACAACTTCCCTGGGAGAGCACAAGGTGCACCTCAGGCAGTTGAAAAGTTACGCTGGCCTCTGCTGCCACAGGCTTGCCCCACATACCGTACCCCTCCCTACCCCCGGCCTGAGTGAGCCAGAGCCCCCGAAGCAGCTCCTACTTTAACCGTGCACTGTCTGGGGGTAAAACAGAAGCCCTCAGGTGACCTACATGCAGAGGCGGGGCCAAATCCAAAGCTGAGCCCCAGGAGCTGTGTGAACAAAGAAGAGAAAGGGAAATTTCTCCCAGCAGGCTCAGGAGCAGCGGATGAAATCCCCACAATCAACTTGATGTACCTGCATCTATGGAATACCTTAATAGACAGTGAATCATCCCAAAATTGAGGTGGTGGACTCTGGGAGCAACTGTAGACTTTGGGTTTCCTTTCTACATCTAACTTATTTCTGGTTTTATGTTTATCTTAGTTTAGTATTTAGAGATTATTTTCATTCATAGATTTGTTTATTGATTTGGTTGATCTCTTCCTTTTTTATGTGCATATATATTTTTTCCTTTTTCTCTTTTTGTGAGTGTGTATGTGTATGTTTCTTTGTGTAATTTTGTCTGTATATCTTTGCATTCACCATTTGTCCTAGGGTTCTGTCTTTTTTTTTTTAGTATATTTTTTAGCACTTGTCTTTGGTGGATTTGCTTTATGGTTTGGTTGATCTCTTCTTTCTTTTTGTGTTTTTTACGTTTTCATTTTTTAATTTTTAATATTTTTTAATTTTTTATCTTAATAAACTTATTTATTTTCTTTTATTTTCATTTTCTTTCTTTCTTTATTTTTCTCTCCCTTTTCTTCTGAGCCATGTGTCTGACAGGGTCTTGGTGCTTCAACCAATATTCAGGCCTGAGCCTCTGAGGTGGGAGAGCTCAGTTCAGGACATTGGTCCACCAGAGATGTCCCAGCCCCATGTAATATCAAACAGCAAAAGCTCGCCCACAGATCTCCATCTCAACGCTAAGACACAGCTCCACTCAACGACCAGCAAGCTACAGTGCTGGAGACCCTATGCCAAACAGCTAGGAAGACAGGAACACCACCCCACCCAACAGCACAGAGGCTGCCTAAAATCATAATAAGTTCACAGACACCAAAACATGCAGCACCAGAAACGGTCCTACCCACTAGAAAGACAAGATCCAGCCTCATCCACCAGAACACAGGCATGAGTCACTTCCACCAGGAAGCCTACATAACCCACTGAACAAACCTTACCCACTGCAGTCAGACACCAAAACAATGGAAACTGCAAACCTGCAGCCTATGAAAAGAAGACCATAAACACAGTAAGTTAAGCAAAATGTGAAGACAGAGAAATATGTAGCAAATGAAGGAGCAACGTAAAATCTCAACAGACCAAACAAGTGAAGAGGAAATAGGCAGTCTACCTGAAAAAGAATTAAGAATAATGATACGAAACATGATCCAAAATCTTGGAAATAGAACGGAGAAAATACAAGAAAAGTTTAACAAGGGCTTAGAAGAACTAAGAGCAAACAAACAATGATGAACAACACAATAAATGAAATTAAAAATTCTCTGGAAGGAATCAATAGCAGAATAACTGAGGTAGAAGAACAGATAACTGACCTGGAAGATAAAATGGTGGAAATAAGTACCACAGAGCAGAATAAAGAAAAAGGAATGAAAAGAATTGAGGACAGACTCAGAGACCTCTGGGACAGTATTAAACCCAACATTTGAATTATGGCGGTCTCAGAAGAAGAAGAGAAAAAGAAAGGGACTGAGAATATATTTGAAGAGATTAGAGTTGAAAACTTCCCTAATATGGGAAAGGAAATAGTCAAACAAGTCCAGGAAGTGCACAGAGTCCCATACAAGGTAAACCCAACGAGAAACATGCAAAGACACATAATAATCAAACAAACAAAAATTAAATACAAAGAAAAAATATTAAAACGAGCAAGGGAAAAATAATAAGTAACATACAAGGAAATCCCCATAAAGTTAAGAGCTGATCTTTCACCAGAAACTCTGCAAGACAGAAGGGAGTGGCAGGACATATTTAAAGTGATGAAAGGGAAAAAACTACAAGCAGCATTACTTTATCCAGCAAGGATCTCATTCAGACTCAACAGAGAAATTAAAACCTTTACAGACAAGCTAAAGCTAAGAGAATTCAGCACAACCAAACCAGCTTTACAAAAATGGTAGAGGAGCTTCTCTAACTGGGAAACACGAGAGAAAGAAGACGTCTACAATATCAAACCCAAAGCAATTAAGAAAATAGTAACAGGAATATACATATCAATAATTACCTTAAATGTAAATGGATTAAATGCTCCAACCAAAAGACATAGACTGGCAGAACGGATACAAAAACAAGACCCATATATATGCTGTCTACAAGAGACCCACTTCACACCTAGGGACACATACGGACTGAAAATGAGGGGGTGGAAAAAGATATTCCATGCAAATGGAAATCAAAAGAAAGCTGGAGTAGCAATTCTCATATCAGAAAAAATAGACTTTAATTAAAGACTATTACAAGAGACAAAGAAGGATACTACATAATGACAAAGGGATCAATCCAAGAAGTAGATATAACAATTGTAAATATTTATGCACCCAACAGAGGAGCACCTCAATACTAAAGCAAACAGTAACAGCCATAAAAGGGGAAATCGACAGTGACACAAAAATAGTAGGGGAGTTTAACACCACACATTCACCAATGGACAGATCATCCAGACAGAAAATTAATAAGGAAACACAAACGTTAAATGAAGCATTAAACAAGATGGATTTAATTGATATTTATAGGGCATTCCATCCAAAAACAATGGAATACACTTTGTTCTCAAGTGCTCATGGAAGATTAACCAAGATAGATCATAATTTGGGTAACAAATCAAGCCTTGAATATTTAAGAAAACTGAAATCATATCAAGTGTCTTTTCCAACCAAAACACTATGAGACTAGATGTCAATTACAGGAAAAAGATCTTTAAAAACTACAAACACATGGAAGCTAAAAATTACACTACTAAATAACAAACAGATCACTGAAGAAATGAAAGAGGAAATTAAAAAAATACCTACAAACAAATGACAATGGAGACACGATGACCCAAAACCTATGGGATGCAGCAAAAGCAGTTCTAAGAGGGAAGTTTATAGCAATACAATCCTACCTCAAGAAATAAGAAATATCTAAAATAACAACCTAACCTTACACCTAAAGCAATTAGAGAAAGAAGAAAAAAAGTCCCAAGTTAGCATAAGGAAAGAAATCATAATGATCAGACAGAAATAAATGAAAAAGAAATGAAGAAAACAGGAGCAAAGATCAATAAAACTTAAAGCTTGTTCTTTGAGAAGATAAACAAAACTGGTAAACTATTAGCGAGACTCATCAAGTAAAAGGGAGAAGACCAAAATCAACAGAAATGAAATGAAAAACGAGAAGTAACAACTAGCACTTCAAAAATAAAAAGGATCATGAGAGATTACTACAAGCAACTATATGTCAATAAAATGGACAACCTGGAAGAAATGGACAAATTCTTAGAAAACCACAACCTTGTGAGACAGAACCAGGAAGAAATAGAAAATATAAACAGACCAATCACAAGCACTGAAATTGAAACTGTGATTAAAAACCTTCCAGCAAACAAAAGCCCAGGACCAGATGTATTCACAGGCGAATTCTATCAAAGGATTAGGAAACAGCTAACACCTATTCTTCTCAAACTCTTCCAAACTATAACAGAGGGAGGAACACGCCCAAACTTGTTCTATGAGCTTGCCATCACCCTGATACCCAAACCAGACAAAGATGTCACAAAAAATGAAAACTAGAGGACAATATCACTAATGAATATAGACGCAAAAATCCTCAACAAAATACTAGCAAACAGAATCCAACGGCACATTAAAAAGATCATACAACGTGATCAAGCTGGGTTGATCCCAGGAATGCAAGGATTATTCAACATACGCATATCAATCAATGTGATGAACCATATTAACCAACTGAAGGAGAAAGACCATATGATCATCTCAGTAGATGCAAAAAAACCTTTGACAAAATTCAAAACCAATTTATGATAAAAAAAAAAACTCTCCAGAAAGTAGGCATAGAGGGAACTAACCTCAACATAATTAAGCCCATATATGACAAACCCAAAGACAACATCATTCTCAATGGTGAAAAACTGAAACCACTTCCTCTAAGGTCAGGAACAAGACAAGGTTGCCCACTCTCAACACTATTATTCAACATAACTTTGGAAGAATTAGCCACAGCTTTCAGAGAAGAAAAAGGAATCCAAATCAGAAAAGAAGAAGTAAAACTGTCACCATTTGCAGATGACAGGATACTATACAAAGAGAATCCCAAAGATGCTACCAGAAAACTACTAGAGCTAATCAATGAAGTTGGCAAAGTAGCAGGATACAAAATTAATGCACAGAAATCTCTTGCATTCCTATACACTAATAATGAAATACCTTAAAGAGAAATTAAGGAAACACTCCAATTTACCATTGCAACAAAAGGAATAAAGTATCTAGGTATAAACCTACCTAAGCAGACAAAAGACCTCTATGCAGAAAACTATAAGACACTAATGAAAGAAATTAAACATGATACAAACAGATGGAGAGATATACCATGTTCTTGGATTGGAAGAATCAACATTGTGAAAATGAGTATATTACCCAAAGCAATCTACAGATTCAATGCAATCTCTATCAAACTACCAATGGCAATTTTCACAGAACTAGAACAAAAAATTTCACAATTTGTAAGGAATCACAAAAGTCCCCGAATAGCCAAAGAAATATTGAGAAAGAAATGCGGAGCCAGAGGAGTCAGACTCCCTGACATTAGACTATACTACAAAGCTACAGTAATCAAGACAGTATGGTACTGGCACAAAAACAGAAATATAGATCAATGGAACAGGATAGAAGGCCCAGAGATAAACCCACACACATATAGTCACCTTATCTTTGATAAAGGAGGTAAGCATATACAATGGAGAAAAGACAGCCTCTTCAATAAGTGGTGCTGGGAAAACTGGACAGCTACATGTAAAAGAACGAAATTAGAACATTCCCTAACCATATACAAAAATAAACTCAGAATAGATTAAAGACCTAAATGTAAGGCCAGACACCATAAAACTCTTAGAGGAAATCATAGGCAGAACACTCTATGACATAAATCACAGAAAGATCCTTTTTGACCAACCTCCTAGAATAAGGGAAATAAAAACAAAAGTAAACAAATGGGACCTAATGAATCTTAAAAGCTTTTGCACAGCAAAAGAAACCATAAATAAGACAAAAAGGCAACCCTCAGAATGGGAGAAAATGTTTGCAAATGAAGCAACTGGAAAAGGATTAATCTCCAAAATATACAAGCAGCTCATGAAGGTCAATATCAAAAAACAAACAACCCAATCCAAAAATGGGCAGAAGTCCTAAATAGACATTTCTGCAAGGAAGATATACAGATTGCCAACAAACACATGAAAGGATGCTCAATATTGCTAATCATTAGAGAAATGCATATCAAAATTACAATGAGGTATCTATCCACCATTCCTCATTACTACTGATCATCTCCCCAATCCAAGCCACCATTATGTCACCTGAACAAGTACAGTAGCTTCTGTAGGTCCAATCCATAGACCATCAGAGGGATCTTAATTAAATGTAAATTAGGCAATGTGTTTCCCCTGATTTGAACCTTATATACACCATTTTCCACTGCAAATAAAATCAAAACTCCTTTCTATGGTCTGAAAGCCACCACACAGTCCAACCCCTGCCCAGATCCTGACCACAATCCAGGTTATTCTGCCTCTCTCACCCTAGTTGAGTACACTTTCTCCATCTCTTTTTTACATCTAGATAGTAAACAAAGCAGGGAATCAAGCCTGATATGTAGCATTTGCCCATTTCTAGGGTGTAAATACACCCACCTTGACCAATTCCAAGCTATGAATACAATGTCACTGGAAAGGGAGCTGGGCAGAGATGCACAGTTGTCCCCCTTTGTAGTGTTTCCACCATACAGATAACAGGAGGTGTAAAAGCTGCTAGAGCACAGATAATAGTAAATTTTATAATATAATTAGGAAGTAATAAATTTTGAGTTTTTATTGCCATTGCTTTCAATAAAATTTAATTGTAAGGTTAAAAAAAACTACAATGAGGTATCACCTCACACCAATAAGAATGGCCATCATCAACAAAATCGACAAAAAAAAATGCTGGAGAGGTTGTGAGAAAAGGGATCCCGCTTACACTGTTGGTAGGAATGTAAATTGATACAGCCACTATGGAGAACAGTATGCAGGTTTCTTAAAAAACTAAAAATAAAACTACCCTATGACCCAGCAATCCCACTACTGGGCATATACCCTGAGAAAACCATAATTCAAAGAGATACATGTACCACAATATTCATTGCAGAACTATTTACAATACCCAGGACATGGAAGCAACCTAAGTGTCCATCGAAAGATGAATGGATAAAGAAGATGTGTCACATATGTACAATGGAATACTACTCACCTATAAAAAGAAACAAAAGTGAGTTACTTGTAGTGAGATGGATGGACCTGTCATACAGAGTGAAGTCAGAAAGAGAGAAACAAATATTGTATGCTAACACATATACATGGAATCTAAAAAAAAAAAATGGTGCTGAAGAACCTAAGGGAAGGACAGAAATAAAGATGCAGATGTAGAGAATGGACTGGAGGAATGGGGAGGGGAAGGGTAAGCTGGGACGAAGTGAGAGAGTGACATAGAAATATATACACTACCAAATGTAAACTAGATAGCTAGTGGGAATCAGCTGCATAGCACAGGGAGATCAGCTCAGTGCTTTGTGTCCACGTAGAGTGGTGGGATAGGGAGGGTGGGAGGGAGAGGCAAGAGGGAGGAGATATGGGGATATATGTATATGTATAGCTGATTCCCTTTGTTATACAGGAAAAACTACCACACCATTGTAAAGATATTATACTCCAATAAAGATGTTTAAAAAAAAAAACCTATGGGATGCAGCAAAAACAGTTCTAAGAAGGAAGTTTGTAGCAATAAAATCTTACCTCAAGAAACAAGAAAAATCTCAAATAAACAGTCTAACCTTACACCTAAAAGAACTAGAGAAAAAAGAACAAACAAAACCCAAAGTTAGTAAAAGGAAAGAAATGATAAAGATCAGAGCAGAAATAAATGAAATAGAAACAAAGAAAACAAAAGCAAAGATCAATGAAACTGAAAGTTGGTTCTTTGAGAAGACAAAAAAAATTGATAAACCTTTTGCCAGACTCAACAGAAAAAGAGGGAGAGGACTCAATAAAATTAGAAATGAAAAAGAATTTACAACAGACACCACAAAAATAAAAAACATCATAAGAGACTACTGCAGGCAACTCTATGCCAATAAAATGGACAACTTGGAAGAAATGAACAAATACTTAGAAAGGTATAACCTTCCAAGACTGAACCTGGAAGATAGAAAATATGAGCAGACCAATCACAAGTAATGAAATTGAAACTGTGATTAAAATCTTCCAACAAACAAAACTCCAGGACAAGATGGCTTCACAGGTGAATTGTATCAAACATTTTGAGAAGAGCTAGCACCCATCCTCCTCAAACTTTTCCAATAAGTTGCAGAGGAAGGAACACTCCCAAATTCATTCTAAATGGTCACCATCACCCTGATACCAAAATCAGATAAATATGCTACAAACAAAGAAATTTACAGACCAATATCACTGATGAATATAGATGCAAAGTCCTCAGCAAAATACTAGCAAACAGAAACCAACAACACATTAAAAGGATCATATACCATGATCAAGTGGGATTTATCCCAGTGATGCAAGGATGCTTCAATATATGCAAATCAATCAATGTGATACACCATATTAACAAACTGAAGAATAAAAAACATATGATCATCTCAATAGATGCAGAAAAAGCTTTTGAAAAAATTCTACACTGATTTATGAGAAAAACTCTACAGAAAGTGAGCATAGAGGGAACCTACGTCAACATAATAAAGGCCATATACAAAAAAACCCCACAGCAAACATCATTCTCAGTGGTGAAAAACTGAAACCATTTCCTCTAAGATCAGGAACAAGACACAGATGTCCACTTTCGCCACTATTATCCAAAATAATTTTGGAAGTCCTAGCCACAGCAATCAGAGAAGAAAAAGAAGTAAAAGGAATACAAATGGGAAAAGAAGAAGTAAAACTGTAACTGTTTGCAGGTGATATGATACTACACATAGAGAATCCTAAAGATGCCACCAGAAAATTACTAGAGGTAATCAATGACTTTGGTAAACTTGCAGGATACAATATTAATGCACAGAAGTCTCTCGCACTCCTATACACTAACAATGAAAGATCAGAAAAAGAAATTATGAAACAATCCCATTTACCATCGCAACAAAAATAATAAAATAGCTGGGAGTAAACCTACCTAAGGAGGTAAAAGACCTGTACAAGAAAACTATAAGACACTGATGAAAGTAATCCAAGATGACACAAACAGATGGAGAGATGTACAATATTCTTAGACTGGAAGAATCAATACTGTGAAAATGAATAAACTACCCAAAGCAATCTACAGATTCAGTGTAATCCCTATCAAATTACCAATGGCATTTTTCACGGAACTAGAACAAAATATCTTATAATTTGTATGGAGGCACAAAAGATCTCGAATAGCCAAAGCAATCTTGAGGGAAAAAAACAGAGCTGGAGGAATCAGACTCCCTGACTGCAAATCTACAGTAATGAAGACAATATGGTACTGGCACAAAAACAGAAATATAGATCAATGGAACAGGATAGAAAGCCCAGAGGTAAATCCATGCACCTATTGTCAACAAATCTATTACAAAGGAGGCAAGGATTTACAATGGAGAAAAGACAGTCTCTTCAATAATTGGTGCTGGGCAAACTGGACAGCTACATGTAAAGAATGGAATTAGAACACTTCCTAACACCATACACAGAAATAAACTTAAAGTGCATTAAGACCTAAATGTACAGCCAGACACTGTAAAACTCTTGGAGGAACACATAGGCAGAACACTCTATGACATAAACAACAGCAAGATCCTTTTTGACCCACCTCCTAGAGTAACAGAAATAAAAACAAAATTAAACAAATGGGACCTAATGAAACTTAAAGCCTTCTGCACAGCAAAGGAACCATAAACAAGACGAAAATACAACCCACAGAATGGGAGAAAATATTTTCAAATGAAACAACTGGCAAAGTATTAATCTCCAAAATTTACAAGCAGCTCATGAAGCTCAATATCAAAAAAATAAACAACCCAATCCAAAAATGGGCTGAAGACCTAAACAGACGTCTCCAAAGAAAATACACAGAATGCCAACAAACACATGAAAGGATGCTCAACATCACTAAACATTAGAGAAATGCACAGCAAAACCCTAGTGAGGTATCACCTCACACTGGTCAGAATGGCCATCATTAAAAAAATCTATGAACAATAAATGCTGGAAAGAGTGTGGTGAAAAAGGAACCCTCTTGAACTGTTGGTGGGAATGTAAATTGATACAGCCACTATGGAAAACAGTATGAAGGTTCCTTAAAAAACTAAAAATAAAACTACCCTATGACCCAGCAATCCCACTACTGGGCATATACCCTGAGAAAACCATAATTCAAAGAGATACATTCACCCCAGTGTTCATTGCTGCACTGTTTACAATAGCCAAGATATGGATGCAATCTAAGTGTCCATTGACAGATGTGGCACATAAATACAATGGAATATTACTCAGCCATAAAAAGAAACAAAATTGAGTTATTTGTAGTGAGGTTGATGGGACTAGAGTCTGTCATGTAGAGTGAAGTAAGTCAGAAAGAGAAAAACAAATACCATATGCTAACACATATGTATGGAATCTAAAAAATACATGGTTCTGATGAAGCT
Source organism: Tursiops truncatus (assembly GCF_011762595.2). Lineage (NCBI taxonomy): Eukaryota > Metazoa > Chordata > Mammalia > Artiodactyla > Delphinidae > Tursiops > Tursiops truncatus. The sequence goes on from NW_022983416.1 coordinate 18,280, forward strand.
ATGGGCAGGGCAGGAATAAAGATGCAGACATAGAGAATGGACGTGAGGACATGGGGAGGGGGGAGGGGAATCTGGGGCAAAGTGACAGAATGGCATTGACATATATACACTACCAAATATAAAATAGATAGCTAGTGGGAAGCAGCTGCATAGCACAGGGAGATCAGGTCAGTGCTTTTTTACCACTTAGAGGGGTGGAAAGGGAGCGTGGGATAGAGGCTGAAGAGGGAAGGGATATGGGTATATATGTATACATTTATGTATACATATATGTATATAGATAGCTGATTATACTCCAATAAAGATATAAAAATAATAATAAATATTTTTAAAAATTTTTAAAGATTTATGATGCACATTAGGATCTGCAAATTGAGGCAAGTCCCTGAGGGAGGGAGGAAGTAACAGGGAGAGGGAGGAGAGAGAGTCTGAGAATACGTATATGACAGGAGCCCACTGTGGGACTTTTTAATAGTGCCAGAAGCAAACAAATTTCTTCCAGCCCATGGCAGGAATCGGGTAGTGGAAGAAGAAGAGCAGGGTTAACAGTGTGCAGGTGAGGCTGCTAAGAATGAATTTAAAAGCGAGTTTCTAGAACAAAGCTTTAAGTATAACAAATAATCCTAAAATTTGTATGGAACCACAAAAGACCCTGAAGAGCCAAAGCTATCTTGAGAAAGAACAAAGCTGGAGGAATCATGCATCCTGATTTCAAACTACACTATAAAGCTACAGTAAAGAAACAGAATGGTACTGGGACAAAAACAGACACATATCAGTGGAATAGAATAGAGAGCCTAGAAATAAACCCACACACGTATGGTTAATCTATGGCAGAGGAGGGAAGAATACACAATGGGGAAATGACAATCTCTTCAATAAGTGATACTGGGAAACTGGAAATCTACATTTAAAAACTGAAACTAGAACATTTTCTCACGCCATATACAAAAATAAACTCAAAATGGATTAAACAATTTAAATGTAAGACCTGAAACCATTAAAATCCTGGAAGAAAATATAGACAATTCACTCTTTTGCATTAGTGTTAGTAATTTTTTTCTTGGCTCTGTCTCCTCAGGCAAGGGCCACAAAAGCAAAATTAAACAAATGGGGATACATCAAACTTAAAATATTTTGCTCTGTGAAGAAAACCATCAACAAAATGAAAAGGCAACATACAAAATGGGAGACGATATTTACAAATGATATGTCCAATAAGGGGTTATTACCCAAACTATTTGAAGAACTTATACAACTCAATAGAAAAAAATAATCAAAAAACAAAAACAATCCAATGTAAAAATGGCCGTAGGACCTAAATAGACATTTTTCAAAGGAAGATATACAAATGGCCAACAGGCACATGAAAAGATGCTCAACATCACTGATCATTGGGGAAATGCAAATCAAAGCCACAACGACGAGTTGAGGAAGATGGCAGAAGAGTAAGAGGCGGAGATCACCTTCCTCCCCACAAATACATCAGAAATACATCTACACGTGGAACTACTCCTATAGAACACCCACTGAACGCTGGCAGAAGACCTCAGACCTCCTAAAAGGCAAGAAACTCCCCACGTACCTGGGTAGCAAAAAAGAAAAAAGAATAAACAGACAAAAAAGAATAGGGACAGGACCTGCACCAGTGGGAGGGAGCTATGAAGGAGGAAAGGTTTCCACACACTAGGAGGCCCTTTGCAGGTGGAGACTGCAGGTGGGGGAGCGGGGAAGCTTCGGAGCCGCAGAGGAGAGCTCAGCCACAGGGGTGCGGAGGGCAAAGTGGAGAGATTTCCGCACAGAAGATCAGTGCCAACCAGCACTCACCAGCCCAAGAGGCTTCTCTGCTCACCCGCCGGGGTGGGCGGGGGCTGGGAGCTGAGGCTCAGGCTTCAGTCGGATCACAGGGAGAGGAACGGGGTTGGCGGCGTGAACACAGCCTGAAGGGGGTAGTGCACCACGGCTAGCCGGGAGGGAGTCCGGGAAAGAAGTCTGGAGCTGCTGAAGAGGCAAGAGAATTTTTCTTGCCTCTTTGTTTCCTGGTGTGGAAGGACAGGGTTAAGAGCGCTGCTTAAAGGAGCTCCAGAGATGGGTGCAAGCTGTGGCAAACACCGCAGACCCCAGAGACGGGCGTGAGATGCTACAGCTGCTGCTGCTGCCACCAAGAACCCTATGTGTGAGCATAGGTCATTATCCACACCTCCCCTCCTGGGAGCCTGTGCAGCCCGCCACTGCCAGGGTCCCGTGATCCAGTGACAACTTCCCTGGGAGAACGCACGGCGTGCCTCAGGCTAGTGCAACATCACGCCAGCCTCTGCCGCTGCAGGCTCACCTGCATCCGTACCCCTCCCACCACCGGGCCTGAGTGAACCAGAGCCCCCGAATCAGCGGTTTCTTTAACCACTTCCTGTCTGAGCGAAGAACAGATGCGCTCAGGTGACCTAAGTGCAGAGGCGGGGCCAAATCCAAAGCTGAATCCCGGGAGCTGTGTGAACAAAGAAGAGAAAGGGAAATTTCTTCCAGCAGCCTCAGGAGCAGTGGATTAAATCTCCACGATCAACTTGATGTACCCTGCATCTGTCGAATACCTGAACAGACAACGAATCATCCCAAATTGAGGAGGTGGACTTTGAGAGCAAGATTTGTTATTTTTTCCCCTTTTCCTCTTTTTGTGACTGTGTATGTGTATGCTTCTGTGTGAGATCTTGTCTGTATATCTTCGCTTTCACCATTTGTCCTAGGGTTCTGTCCATCCGTTTTTTTGTTGTTGTTGTTGTTGTTGAATTCTTTTAAAAAATTTTTTTCTTAATAATTGTTGTTTATTTTTTATTTTAATTATTTTATTTTATCTTTATTTTATTTTATCCTCTTTCTTTCTTTCTTTCTTTCTACTTTTTCTCCCTTTTATTCTCAGCTGTGTGGATGAAAGGCTCTTAGTGCTCCACCCAAGAGTCAGTGCAGTGCCTCTGAGGTGGGAGAGCCAACTTCAGGACACTGGACCACAAGAGACCTCCCAGCTCCATGGAATATCAAATGGCGATAATCTCTGAGAGATCTCCATCTCAACACCAAGACCCAGCTTCACTCAACGACCAGCAAGCTACAGTGCTGGACACCCTATGCAAAACAACTAGCAAAAGAGGAACACAACCCCACCCATTAGATGAGAGGCTGCCTAAAAGCATAATAAGGCCACAGACACCCCAAAACACACCACCAGTTGTGGACCTGCCCACCAGAAAGACAAGATCTAGCCTCATCCACCAGAACACAGGCACTTGTCCCCTGCACCAGGAAGCCTACACAACCCACTGAACCAACATTAGTCACTGGGGAAAGACACCAAAAACAGCGGGAACTATGACCCTGCACCCTGCAAAAAGTAGAACCCCAAACACAGTAAGATAAGCAAAATGAGATGACAGAAAAACACACAGCAGATGGAGGAGCAAGGTAAAAACCCACCAGACATAACAAATAAAGAGGAAATAGGCAGTCTACCTGAAAAAGAATTCAGAATAATGAGAGTGAAGATGAAGCAAAATCTTGGAAATAGAATAGACAAAATGCAAGAAACATTTAACAAGGACCTAGAAGACCTAAAGAGGAAACAAGCAATGATGAACAACACAATAAATGAACTTAAAAATACTCTATAAGGGATCAATAGCAGAATAATTTATGCAGAAGAACGGATAAGTGACCTGGAAGATAAAATAGTGGAAATAACTACTGCAGAGCAGAAAAAAGAACGAAAAGAACTGAGGACAGTTTCAGAGAATTCTGGGGCAACATTAAACGCATCAACATTCGAATTACTGCGGTCCCAGAAGAAGAAGAGACTGAAAAAGGGACTGAGAAAATATTTGAAGAGATTATAATTGAAAACTACCCTAATATGGGAAAGGAAATAATTAATCAAGTCCAGGAAGCACAGAGAGTCCCATACAGCATAAATCCAAGGAGAAACATGCCAAGACACATATTAATCAAACTATCAAAAATTAAATACAAAGAAAACACATTAAAAGCAGCAAGGGAAAAACAACAAATAACACACAGGGGAATCCCCATAAGGTTAACAGCTGATCTTTCAGCAGAAACTCTGCAAGTCATAAGGAACTGGCAGGACATATTTAAAGTAATGAAGGAGAAAAACCGACAACCAAGATTATTCTACCCAGCAAGGATCTCATTCAGATTTGAATGAGAAATTAAAACCTTTAAAGACAAGTAAAACCTGAGAGAGTTCAGCACCACCAAACCAGCTTTACAACAAATGCTAAAGGAACTTATCTAGGCAAGAAACACAAGGTAAGTAAAGGACCTACAATAACAAACACAAAAAAATTAAGATAATGAGAATAGGAATATACATATCGATAATTACCTTAAATGTAAATGGATTGAATGCTCCCACCAAAAGACACAGACTGGCTGAATGGATACAAAAACAAGAACCATATATATGCTGTCTACAAGAGACCCACTTCAGACCTAGGGACAAATACAGACTGAAAGTGAGGGGATGGAAAAAGATATTCCATGCAAATGGAAAACAAAAGAAAGCTGGAGTAGCAATTCTCATTTCAGACAAAATAGACTTTAAAATAAAGGGGAAATTGACAGTAACACATTCATATTAGGGGATTTAACACCCCGCTTTCACCAATGGACAGATCATCCAAAATGAAAATAAATAAGGAAACAAAAGCTGTAAATGATACATGAAACAAGATGGACTTAATTGATATTTATAGGACATTCCATACAAAAACAACAGAATACACATTTTTCTCAAGTGCTGATGGAACATTCTCCAGGATAGATCATATCTTGGGTCACAAATCGAGCCTTGGTAAATTTAAGAAAATTCAAATTGTATCAAGTATCTTTTCTGACCACAATGCTATGAGACTAGATATCAATTACAGGAAAAGATCTGTAAAAAATATAAACACATGGAGGCAAAACAATACACTACTTAATAACAAAGTCATCACTGAAGAAATCAAAGAGGAAATTAAAAATACCTAGAAACAAATGACAATGGAGACACAAGTACCCAAAATCTATGGAATGCAGCAAAAGCAGTTCTAGGAGGGAAGTTTATAGTAATACAGTCCTACCTTAAGAAACAGAAAACATCTTGAATAAATAACCTAACCTTGCACCTAAAGCAATTAGAGAAAGAAGAACAAAAAAACCCCAAAGTTAGCAGAAGGAAAGAACTCATAAAGATCAGATCAGAAATAATTGAAAAAGAAATGAAGGAAACAATAGCAAAGATCAATAAAACTAAATGCTGGTTCTTTGAGAAGATAAACAAAATTAATAAACCATTAGCCAGACTCGTCAAGAAAAGAAGGGAGAAGACTCAAAACAATAGAATGAGAAATGAAAAGGAGAAGTAACAACTGACACTGCAGAAACACAAAAGATCATGAGAGATTACTACAAGCAACTCTATGCCAATAAAATGGACAACCTGGAAGAAATGGAAAAATTCTTAGAAAACCACAACCTGCCAAGACTGAATCAGGAAGAAATAGAAAATATGAACAGACCAATCACAAGCACTAAAATTGAAACTGTGATTAAAAATCTTCCAACAAACAAAAGCCCAGGAACAGATGGCTTCACAGGCGAATTCTATCAAACATTTAGAGAAGAGCTAACACCTATTCTTCTCAAACTTCCAAAATATAGCAGAGGGCGGAACACTCTGAAACTCATTCTACAAGGCCACCATTGCCTTGATACCAAAACCAGAAAAAGATGTCAAAAAGAAAGAAAACTACAGGCCAATATCACTGATGAACATAGATGTAAAAATCCTCAACAAAATACTAGCAAACAGAATCCAAAAGCACATTAAAAGGATCATACACCATGATCAAGTGGGGTTTATTCCAGGAATGCAAGGATTCTTCAGTATACGCAAATCAATGTGATACACCATATTAACAAATTGAAGGAGAAAAACCATATGATCATCTCAATAAATGCAGAGAAAGCTTTCGACAAAATTCAACACCCATTTATGATAAAAACCCTCCAGAAAGTAGGCATAGTGGGAACTTTCCTCAACATAAAAAAGGTCATATATGACAAACCCACAGCCAACATCATCCTCAACGGTGAAAAATTAATACCATTTCTACTAAGATCAGGAACAAGACAAGGTTGCCCACTCTCACCACTCTTATTCAACATAGCTTTGGAAGTTTTAGCCACAGCAAACAGAGAAGAAAGGGATATAAAAGGAAATGAAATCGGAAAAGAAGAAGCAAAGCTGTCACTGTTTGCAGATGACATGATACTATACATAGAGAACCCTAAAGATGCTACCAGAAATCTATTAGAGGTAATCAATGTATTTGGTAAAGTAACAGGATACAAAACTAATGCACAGAAATCTCTGGCATACCTATACAGTAATGATGACAAATTTGAAAGTGAAATTAAGAAAACACTCCCATTTACCACTGTAACAAAAAGAATAAAATATCTAGGTATAAACCTACCTAAGCAGACAAAAGACCTGTATGAAGAAAATGATAAGACACTGATGAAAGAAATTACAGATGATACAAATATTGAGAGATATACCATGATCTTGGATTGGAAGAATCAACATTGTGAAAATGACTCTACCACCCAAAGCAATCTACAGATTCAATGCAATCCCTATCAAACTACCACTGGCATTTTTCACAGAACTAGAACAAAAAATATCAGACTTTGTATGGAAACACAAAAGACCCCAAATAGCCAAGGCAAACTTGAGAAAGAAAAACGGAGCTGGAGGAATCAGGCTCCCTGACTTCAGGCTATAGTACAAAGCTACAGTAATCAAGACAGTATGGTACTGGCACAAAAACAGAAATATACATCAATGGAACAGGATAGAAAGCACAGAGATAAACCCACACACATATGGTTACCTTATATTTGATAAAGGAGGCAGGAATGTACAGTGGAGAAAGGACAGCCTCTTCAATAAGTGGTGCTGGGAAAACTGGACAGGTACATGTAAATGTATGAGATTAGAGCACTCCCTAACACCATACACAAAAATAAGCTCAAAGTGGATTAAAGACCTAAATGTAAGGCCAGACACTCTAAAACTCTTAAAGGAAATCATAGGCAGAACACTCTATGACATAAATCACAGCAAGCTCCTTTTTGACCCACCCCCAAGAAAAATGGAAATAAAAACAAAAATAAACAAATGAGACCTAATGAAACTTCAAAGCTTTTGCACAGCAAAGGAAACCATAAACAACACCAAAAGACAACCCTCACAATGGGAGAAAATATTTGCAAATGAAGCAACTGACAAAGGATTAATCTCCAAAATTTACAAGCAGCTCATGCAGCTCAATAACAAAAAAACAAACAACACAATCCAAAAGTGGGCAGAAGACCTAAATAGGCATTTCTCCAAGGAAGATATACAGATTGCCAACAAACACATATCATTAGAGAAGTGCAAATCAAAACTACAATGAGACGTCATCTCACACCTGTCAGAATTGCCATCATCAAAAAATCTAGGAACAATAAAAGCTGTAGAGGGTTTGGAGAAAAGGGAACACTCTTGCACTGCTGGTGGGAATGTGAATTGGTACAGCCACTATGGAGAGCAGTATGGAGGTTCTTTAAAAAACTACAAATAGAATTACCATATGACCCAGCAATCCCACTACTGGGCATATACCTTGAGAAAACCATAATTCAAAAAGAGTCATGTACCAAAATATTCATTGCGGCTCTATTTACAATAGCCAGGAGATGGAAACAATCTAAGTGTCCATCATCCAATGAATGGATAAAGACTATGTGGCACATATATACAATGGAATATTACTCAGCCATAAAAAGAAACAAAATTGAGTTATTTGTAGTGAGGTGGATGGACCTAGAGTCTGTCATACAGAGTGATGTAAGTCAGAATGAGAAAGACAAATACCGTATGCTAACACATATATATGGAATCTAAGAAAAAAAATGTCATGAAGAAACCTAGGGGTAAGACAGGAATAAAGACACAGACCTACTAGAGAATGGACATCAGGATATGGAGAGGGAGAAGGGTAAGCTGTGACAAAGTGATGAGAGTGGCATGGACGTATATACACTACCAAAAGTAAAATAGATAGCTAGTGGGAAGCAGCCGCATAGCACAGGGAGATCAGCTCGGTGCTTTGTGACCACCCAGAGTGGTGGGATAGGGAGGGTGGGAGGGAGGGAGATGCAAGAGGGAAGAGATATGGGAACATATGTATATGTATAACTGATTCACTTTGTTATAAAGTAGAAACTAACACACCATTGTAAAGCAATTATACTCCAATAAAGGTGTTAAAAAAAATCTGTAAATGTCCTTTCACTGATCTTTGCCTGGAAGGTATTTACACAAATGGAGTTTCCCCCCAACGATTCAGCTGAAGTACTCACTGAGTTGGACCAAGGTTCTCAACTCAATAATATGTACATCTGAGACTCTTTATATTTCTTCCTATTCAAAGTGCCATCCTACCCATGGCTCATAGAAAGTTCATGCTGAATAAAGCTCTGATCATCTGTTGAATCCCTTCTTTGTTGAGTTTATTTTTTTCCCCTAGGAATAAGGTCTCTTGAGATTTATTTGATTATTGACCAGATTTGTGTAGCTCCCTGGGAAAATTGTTTTCTGGCCTTCTAACAGCTTCTTTTACGGTGTATCTTCTTGTGTAGTGTCTTAAGTGTCATTTGTCTATAAGGTGAAAAGTCAATAGAAATCTTTACGGGCACTAACCAAATACGTCTGTCCTTAAGCCAGTCTCAGAGGTGGAGGAGCACCGGAGGTCTCCTCAGACCTGTGCTTTTAGACATGTGTTGCCTCAAGTCACCATAGCAAAACACTATAAAGGCTTCTCCTCAGTCTTGTCTCTGTGTCCTTGAAAAATGCTTTGTTTAGGTTCACCTGCCCAGGATCAGGAGATTTTACATGGCCCCTGATTGGTGAAAATTGACCTTTCACCAAGTTTCTGAGACACCACGTTAAACAAGCATTATCCTTATGTATCTTTTTTCTCATGGGGTCATCTTAATCTAAAACTGCATTTCTTTTCAGCCAGGGACCTCTTTCCTTTATGTTTTCTCATTATAATGCTAATTGGTATACTTGTCTCTAACTAGCACAATTTCACTAGGGATAAATTTAAATTGCTGAAGACTTTGTGGGACTTATGACATGAAGTAGATCTTTTCCTTTGAGAGGCATCATTAAAAAATAAGTGGAAAAAATCCTCATGAGGAGATAGATTTTCCTAGTTGTCTAAAAGAAAGAACTTTTTGTTTAATATACGAGGCAGTTCCTTCATTTCCATCACTTGGGGGATTAATAAGTGCTGGCTTTTTAAATTAAAGACTTTATTTTTCAAAGTATTTTTAAGTTCACATCAAAACTGAGAGAAAGGTACAAAGATTTCCCGTATGCCCTCTCTCCCCACACGTAAAGCTTCCTCAATTTGTAACATTCCCCACCAATGTGGTACATTGAGGAACCTACACTGACACATCATAATCACTCAAAATCCATAGTTACATTAGGGTTCACTCTTGGTGTTGTACATTTTATGGACTTAGAATTTATCCATCATTATACTGTCATACAAAGTATTTTCACTGTTCCAAAATTCTCTGTAATCTATTTATCCCTACATCCCTCCTGGCACCCAATCCCTAGCAACCACTGAACTTTTTACTGTCTCCATAGTTTGCATTTTCCAGAATGTTATACACAATGAGCCTTGAACAACATGGGTTTTTTTGAACTGCATGGATCCACTTATACATGGATTTTTTTCAATAAATATATATTGCAGTACTACACAATCTGAAGTTGGTTGAATCTGTGGGTGCAAACACAGATACAGAAGGTGAACTGTAAAGTTATATGCAGATTTTCAACAGCTCAGGGGTCGGCTTGCCCTAACCACCTCTATGTTCAGGGGTCAACTATAGTTGGAACCAAACAGTATGTAGCCTTTTCAGATTGGCTTCTTTCACTTTGTAATATGCATTTAAGGTTACTCCATGTCTTTTTATGGCTTGATAGCTCATTTATTTTTATTTTTTAAAGGGCTTCAAATGCTTGGCATTTATTTATTATTTATTTATTTATTTATTTATTTATTTATTTATTATTTATTTTTGGCTGTGTTGGGTCTTCATTTCTGTGCCAGGGCTTTCTCTAGTTGTGGCAAGCGGGGGCCACTCTTCATCGCAGTGCATGGGCCTCTCACTATCGCGGCATCTCTTGCTGTGGAGCACAGGCTCAGAGGCGCAGGCTCAGTAGTTGTGGCTCACGGGCCTAGTTGCTCTGCGGCATGTGGGATCTTCCCACACTAGGGCTTGAAACCCATGTCCCCTGCATTAGCAGGCAGATTCTCAACCACTGTGCCACCAGGGAATCCTAGCTCATTTATTTTTAGTGTTCAATAATATTCCATTATCTGGGTGTAGCTCAGTGTATTTATTCATTTACCTACTGAACGACGTCTTTGTTTCTTCCAAGTTTTGACAGTTATAAATAAAGCTACTATAAACATCTGTGTGCAAGTTTTTGTGTGGGGATAAGTTTTCAGCTCCTTTGGGTAAATACCAAGAAATGAGATTTCTGGATCATATGGTAAGAGTATGTTTAGTTTTGTAAGAAATGACAAACAGCCTTCAAAGTGGCTGTAACATTTTGCTTTCCCACCAGAGAGGAATGAGAGTTCCTGTTGTTCCACATCCTTGCCAGGATTTGATGATGTCAGTGTTTGGATTTTGGTC
>NW_022983417.1:0-28874 GCF_011762595.2 Tursiops truncatus
TTCTTTTATTCGTTTTATGGTTTCAGGTCTTAAGTTTAAGTCTTTAATCCATTTGAGTTGATTTTTGTGTATGATGTGAGATTATGGTCCAGTTTCACAATTCTCCATGTGGTTATCCAGTTTTCCCAGCACCATTTATTGAACAGACTATCCTTTGCCCAAGAATACAATTGTGTATTCTTGCCCCATCTAGTCAAAGATCAGTTGCCCATAAATGAGTGGGTTTATTTTTGGGCTCTAAATTCTGTTCCGTTGGTCTATATGGGGGTTTTGTTGCTTTTTTTTTTTTTTTTTTTTGACAGAGACATATTGTTTTGGTTACTGCAGCTTTATATTTTAAAATCAGGAAATGTGATGCCTTCTGTTTTGCTCTTCTTGGTCAAGATTGCTTTGCCTATTTGTGGTCTTCTGTAGTTACATATGAATTTTAGGATTGTTTTTTCTATTTATGTAAAAAATGCCATTGTGACTTTGATGGGGATTGCATAAGAATATGTAGATTGCTTTGAGTAGTATGGCATCTTAACAATATTAATTCTTCTAATCCACGAACATGGGATATTTTTCTTTCCTTTTTTATCTTCTTTAATTTCTTTCATCTATGTTTTATACTTTTCAGTGTACAGATATTTCACCTCCTTGGATAAATTTATTCCTATTTTGTTGTTTTGATGCTGTTGTAAATGGTCTGTTACCAAGGACACCTATCAGTTTAGTTTTCATCATGGCTTCTGCTGGGTCCTTGGGTGAGTGTCTGGGTAGGCATGACTGCCTCTGAACCATAGTAGAATAGGGCTGGAGCCAGGTCATGGGGCTGCTTAGGGACCACAGTCTGTCTGAGGTCAGCAGGGCTGTTATTGGGGGTGCCTAAGGGTATGGCTTCTGTCAGGTCCCTTGGTCTGGTCCTTGGCTGGGCAAGACTGCCTTAGGACAGTGGTAGAATAGAGCTGGAGCCAGGGACTGCTGGCTGGAGCCATGGGACTGCTTCGGGGATCACATTTGAATCCAAGGTGGGCAGGCTTGTTACCAGGGCCTGGTTCCTCCCATGTCCCTTGGTGGAAGGAGCTGGTGGCAGGACCATGGACAAGTTGTACTGGATCTGAGACTGCAGAGTGGATGGAGTTGCTTCTGGTCTGCAGCTGGAAACATGGTTGGTGAGCCTACCACTGTCGCACAGGCCTGCCTTCTCAAAGAAGCCCTCCTCAGTCTTGGGTTCTACTGGGGTTTTACAACCTCCTACCTGGATCCCAAAGCTCCCACACAGGAACTTTTGTCCATGGGTGACCGTTGAGTATTTCTTTCTGTGGGACGATGTGGACTGGGGAGCTCCTCTTCCACCATCTTGCTCACCTCACTCAGTTCTTTCCCTCTTGATTTGCAATGCCTTTACCGCTTATGCCAATAATACTTAGTCCATTTGGGCTGCTATAACAAAATACCATAGACTGGATGGCTTATAAACAACCAATGTTTATTTCTCATAGTTCTGGAGACTGGGAAGTCCAAGATCAAGGTGCCAGCAGATTTGATGTCTGGTGAGAGCTTGCTTCCTTGTTCAAAGACAGCCATCTTCTCTGTGTGTCCTCATATAACAGAAGAGGCAAGGGAGTTCTCTGGGGTTTATTATAAAGGCAATAATGCCTTTTATGAGGGCTCTACCCTCATGATTTAATCAACTCCCAAAGGCCCCACTGCCTTATACCATCACGTTGGGCATTAGGTTTCAGGATATGAATTTGGGGGATGGGGTGGACACAAACCTTCAGTCTATAGCAACCACACTGAGTTAATTATTCTAATTTTATAATAGTTTTTAAAAGCCTATCAAGCTCGTTCTTTCTCTTCAAAGAATATTTTTTAACACATTGAACATCCACAGAATTTGCAAATAAATTTATGAAGCCCACAAAATATTCTCCTGGGATTTTGATTGAGATTGGCATTGACATTGTATCTAGAGATTTTTGTTATTATTTACATCCCAATCTATAAATATGGTATAACACTCAATTTATTTAGGTTTATCTTAATATCTCTCAATAAAGTTTTTTCTAATTTTATCCATAAAAGCCTTACATAGCCTTTAGGAGGTTTATTCCTAGGTATTAAAATTTACTGTAGCATCAAAATATCTATCTCTTAAAATTTTCATTTTCCAGTGAGTTTTGCTGGGATATAGAAAACAACTGATTTTTAGATACTGATTTTAAATCAAGCAATCTTGATAAACACTTATTAATTCTAGTATTTATCTCTAGATTCTTTTATAGTTCCTATGTAAGCAATTATCAATTGCTAATAATGACAGTTTTACTTATTTCTTTTATCAATCCTTACCATTTTATTTTTCCTGCTTTATTCTGTTGGCTAAGGACTAGCAGTAAAATGCAGAATAGAAAAGGTGATTATTTGGACTTTATAGAACTATATCTAAAATAGAGAAAGGTTTGTTTTTTGTGGAGAAATCATGTATCATCTGTAGTCACAAGAAAAAAAACATATATATATATTTTTTCTGCTTGGCAAACCTAGCTTCATGTGACAGCTGCTACTGTCTGACCAGTGATAATAAAATCTGTTGTATATCCCTTCTCCTGCCATCTATTTTTGTGCTCCTTTGGATATGTTAGGGAAGGAGAAAAAGCAGCTTTGCAGGAGGACATATGTTCACTAAACTGTGGCCAATCAATTTGGATAATCTCTAGGGTGAATTTTCACCCTAGGCAGACAAGTTTTTCACCACAAACCAAGCTCTGCTTTCTGTAGAAATAAACCAGTATTCTCAGAGTTTACAGAAGTCTAGTGTACATTTCTAACTTTTAAGCAGCAAAAGATTAGTTTAATATGGGCAATACTGCATGTAAGTAATATTAAATGTTATGATTAGGTTATTTATTGGCTACTTATATATATGTGTGTGTGTGTGTGTGTGTGTGTGTGTGTATACACACACACACACACACACACACATAAGCAATAGCCTAACAATCAACTGGTTAAAAAGCATACAAAATGTGTTCGACGACTAAGCAGTTTTTTTTCCCGAATGACAAAACATAGTTTTGTTTTTCCTAACTAAAATTTAAAAAGATTTTTTTTTTAAGTATGGTAAATCTGTTCAGATGAAGTAGTTGGGAAGAAGCATTGTTAAGTTTTGAAGAAGACATGGGAATAAAGCTTATGTTTTCAAATTGTTTTCTTCTTTTTGCCCTCCCCTCTTGACTATTCCTTGTTTACCCTAATGGCTCCCCTCCTTCTGCGATGAGGGAACCTTCATGTGAGAACATGTTTACTATTGCAGTGATGGTAAATTACCTGCATAAGAAAGTTTGCCACCCCCTCCTGTATCCATATCAGATACAAATTAATCATGATAGCCTTTCCTAATGAACAGTGATACAGCTGAAGATTATTTTTCAGCATGGAACTCCAGGTGGTCAATCAATTGAATCTGCATTGGATATGGAATGTATGTATGATGGCATAAAACAACATAACTCTTGGAGTTGAGATACCTTTTTGGCCATAAGGTAAGAACTTGCTGTTTCTTCCATATAGGTCTGACCTGTTGCCTCTAGGACATTATGCCTAAAAAATACAAACTATTAATTTTTAACCACTAGAATCCTGAGGTCAGTAAATTCAAATTATACTAATGATCATATATACCCAACTGCATTACATATGTTTTGGAAAAAGGTGAAATACAGAAGCTTTCTAAATTTTTAGGGAAACTAATGTAATTTCGGTGTATATTAGTTTTTATCACAATGCTTTTATAGATTGTTAACAATTCTCAGTGAAAGATTTCCAGGGGATATTAGGATAATAAGTGAACAGAATTTTCTATGTGTTCATCTTCTGTGCAGCTGGAAGCAGGTGTCTCACTTTCTGATTCAGCGCTAAGTGGGGCAGGAGGAGGGACTGGAAAAAACTTTAGTCCTCGGGCTTCAAAGAAATTTCTAATGGCTGCAATGAGTAATAGAGAAAACCATAATTATTTCTGAATACTTTGCCTTTAAGATGATGTTTTGGTAAATAATTAGCCTGTAATGGCCTTGATAATTTCTGACATCTGTTACCTCAAATCTGCTGATTTTACTTTTTAAAATAGCAAAGAGTATTCTTGAAACGTTGCAAAATTGAATGCAGAGATACTTCAAGTACTGATTTGGAAAGAGACTTGATATATCTTTCCCAGTATTTTATTTCTAAATTTATTTTACTTATTTATTTTTGGCTGTGTTGAGTCTTCGTTGCTGCGTGTGGGCTTTCTCTAGTTGTGGCAAGCAGGGGCTACTCTTCCTTGCGGTGCACAGGCTTCTCATTGTGGTGGCTTCTCTTGTTGTGGAGCACGGGCTCTAGGCGTACAGATTCTTAACCACTGTGCCACCAGAGAAACCCTCTTTCCCAGTATTTTAAAATGCAATGATCTACCATAATCAGAAAAAGGAACCAAACTGCAATATGCAGAGGATAGCAATTGTGTATAAAATATCTTCATTGTATTTCATATTTAAGAGAGAATATATAACATGGTGCCTGCCGAAGATTGTGGGAAGAAAAATTATCACATCAGAGAGTTCTCTATTGTAAGAACTTAGCTACTAAGTTAACTAATCATTGAAACCCATGCTTCTCATCTATAGGAAAGAAACGTGAATTTTTATTTATTTATTTATTTATTTATTTATTTATTTATTTATGGTTGCATTGGGTCTCCGTTGCTGTGTACAGGCTTTCTCCAGTTGCAGCAAGCGGGGGCTACTCGTCGTTGTGGTGTGTGGGCTTCTCATTGCGGTGGTTTCTCTTGTTGCCGAGCACAGGCTCTAGGTGCACGGACTTCAGTAGTTGTGGCATGCAGGTTCTAGAGTGCAGGCTCAGTAGTTGTGGCACACTGGCTTAGTTGCTCCACAGCATGTGGGATTTTCCCGGACCGGGGTACCAACCCATGTCCCCTGCATTACCAGGCAGATTCTTAACCACTGTGCCACCAGTGGTTAAGAATTTTTTTTATTTTTAAATTGAGAGTCTTCATGGGAAATATCATGAATTTTAGAGACTGGTTAACTAAAATTCTGAAACCAAGCTTTTTCAAAAGATTGGCTGCTATGCATTTTAATTGTGAATGAGTTTACTGCACACAACACTGGTTTAGTACTAACTTGATGCATTTTATATTTATCATTTAGTGCACATATCTTGAAATAACTAAATGGAATGACTGTCATGTCTTGAGAATGTTGTTAGAAAACCTTTATAAATCATAGCTTTGGAATACTCTTAGTTTATATCATATACCCATCAAAAATCATAAAGCAAAATACAGTATCAGTTGAATTAGATATGCAATTTACACTAGTTAATGTTTTCAAAGCATTCTTTTTTGCTCCTTTGGGGTTGAACTTGTACTGATAAATTAAGGTTGTTCTGAATCAAATATATAAGAATAGATTACCCTAAAACCAATAACTTTTAAAACATTATAATTGCCCACTACCAATGCATTCTAAATACAAAAAGGCAATTTTAGGAATGTTTGGAATACTAAATGAATTGCATCAATCAGATACATCAGGTTTTATGGAAAGCTTTCAATAAATGGCAATGTTGCAATGGCATAAATAGGGTGCAAAAGAAGTATAATGCGTCCACTACATATATTTTTATTTGGAGGGTTTTTGTTTGGCAAGAATAATGACCACTATTTAGTTAAATTAATTTAGAAACAATATTTAAGACTCTTAAATTAACCGTGTATGTGTTTTTCAAGATTTTTTTGCTCCCAGACTCATAAAGGTATTCTTATCCACTGTTTTGTGACATTTGTTATTTCTTTTTAAAAAATGCTTCATTTATTTTTGAATATACTTAATTAATTTATTTGGCTGCACTAGGTCTTATTGAAATATAAATAAATCAAAATATAAATCAAATCAAAATAAAATATAAATAATTTATAAATTTATAAATAAATAAGATGGAACCTCAACTTATAAAAATAAATCAAAAGATGGGGTTCCCATCTTTTAATGAACTGGGTAAGAAATTAAACTTAACAGCTGAAGGTTAATAGCTTCTCTCTGATAATATAAATAAAGACCACTATACTTTGGAAGTGGCTGAAACTAGAGCAGTGGTCCCCAACCTTTCTGGCACCAGGGACTGGTTTTGTGGAACACAATTTTTCCACCGACCAGGGTTGGGGGCGTGGGAATGGTTCAGGCAGTAATATGAGCGATGGGGAGCGGTAGATGAAGCTTCGCTCGCTCACCTCCTGCTGTGCGGCCTGGTTCCTAACAGGCTGCGGACTGGTACCTGTCCGAGGCCCAGGGATTGGGGACCCCTGAACTAGAGGTTTTAGGTTCTAAATCAGTGTTAGAAGCAGTAGAACTGGAAATAGTTCAAGCATACCACAAATGGAAAACTTGACTGTAAATAAAAGATTTTGCTAGTGATAAAAAATTAAACCATAAAATAGTAAGAGAGCAAATGTACATATTTCCTAAAAATATCTTCAAATGTTAAGTTTACACATAAAAAATAATAGTAAAGATATTGGGAATGCCATTTAACTTGACTGTATTATTTTCATTATTGGCATCACATCTTGTATTAATTTTCAAGGAAAAATTGTATTTAAATGTAAGCTTGGATTTTAATATCAACCCTTAATTTTTACTCTGGGAAAAGAGCTTAATCATCTGGCTTGTATTCTGTAATGTAAGCCTCCACAGTTCACCTGGTGGCAGATACCATGTGGAGGAATAGTCAAACATCCTCTGAAGTGGGTCCCCTGAAAATGTTTCAGTATGGGTCACAAAATAGTAGGTAAGAAATCAAATGTCAGGACTTCCCTGGTGGTCCAGTGGCTAAGACTCCATGCTCCCAATGCAATGGGCCCAGATTCAATCCCTGGTCAGGGAACTAGATTCCACATGCTGCAACTAAAAGTTTGCATGCTGCGACTAAAGATCCCACATGCTGCAATAAGACCTGGTGCAGCCAAATAATTAATTAAATATATTTAAAAATAAATCAAAAGATGGGGTTCCATCTGGATGAACTTATAAAATCTTTCTTTACTAGTGATATTTACTACTTATTTGTGATATTGTCCATTTTCCCTTTTACTAAAGGACATTCCAGAACCGTCGCAACTTGTGTTTTCCTGATATAAACTGATTCTAGTGTAGCTATTCCTATAGAAGCCAACTCTTTTGTATTACAATTGCAAATTTTATTATTCTTTTATATTTTTAAAAATTGAAGTATAGTTGATATACAATATTAGTTTTAGGTGTGCAGCATAGTAAATCAGTATTTTTACAGATTATACTCCATTAAAAGTTACGACAATATAAAGGCTATAATTTCCTGTGCTATACAATCTACTCTTGTTCCTTATCTATTTTATACATAGTCGTTTGTATCTCTTAATCATTTACCTGTATCTTATTCCTCCCCTCTTCCCTCTCCCTATGGGTAAACACTAGTTTGTTTTCTATATCTGTGAGTCTGCTTCTGTTTTGCTATATACATTTCTTTTTCTTTTTTAGATTCTACATCTACCTGATATCATATAGTATTTGTCTTTTCCTGTCTGACTTGTTTCATGAAGCATAATGTGCTCTAGGTTCATCTATGTTATTGCAAATGGCAGAATTTCATTTTCATAGCTGATTAATATTCCATTGTGTATATGTACATTTGAAAAATTACTTTTCTCTCCTTTATTTTGTTAATGAGGTATGTCACATTGATTTATTATTTTTTTAGTTATTTCTGATATATACAATTTAAAGTAATAACTAGAATTATGACTTATAACATTATACAAGAACATATAAGACTTTTAGAAATTTCATGTAATGTCTGAAACATTTATATTAACATATTTCCATACAAATAACCCAAAGAAAGTTTAGTATTAGTTGTTCTGTTTGTTTGTTTGCTTGTTTATACTGCAGGTTCTTATTAGTCATCAATTTTATACACATCAGTGTATACATGTCAATACCTATCGCCCAATTCAGCACACCACCATCCCCACCCCAATGCGGTTTTCCCCCCTTGGTGTCCATACATCTGTTCTCTACATCTGTGTCTCAACTTCTGCCCTGCAGACCGGCTCATCTGTACCATTTTTCTAGGTTCCCCATACATGCATTAATATACGATGCTTGTTTTTCTCTTTCTGACTTACTTCGCTCTGTATGACAGTCTCTAAATCCGTCCACGTCTCAACAAATGACTCAATTTCGTTCATTTTTATGGTTGAGTAATATTCCATTGTATATATATACCACAACTTCTTTATCCATTCCTCTGTTGATGGGCATTTAGGTTGCTTCCATGACCTGGCTATTGTAAATAGTGCTGCAGTGAACATTGGGGTGCATGTGTCTTTTTGAATTATGGTTTTCTCTGGGTATATGCCCAGTAGTGGGATTGCTGGATCATGTGGTAATTCTACTTTTAGTTTTCTAAGGAACCTCCATACTGTTCTCCATAGTGGCTGTATCAATTTACATTCCCACCAACAGTGCAAGAGGGTTCCCTTTTCTTCGCACCCTCTCCAGCATTTGTTGTTGGTAGATTTTCTGATGATGCCCATTCTAACTGGTGTGAGGTGATACCTCATAGTAGTTTTGATTTGCATTTCTATAATAATTAGTGATGTTGAGCAGCTTTTCATGTGCTACTTCGCCATCTGTATATCTTCTTTGGAGAAATGTCTATTTAGGTCTTCTGCCCATTTTTGGATTCAGTCGTTTGTTTCTTTAATATTGAGCTGCATGAACTGTTTATATATTTTGGAGATTAATCCTATGTCCGTTGATTCGTTTGCAAATATTTTCTCCCATTCTGAAGGTTGTCTTCCTGTCCTGTTTATGGTTTCCTTTGCTGTGCAAAAGCTTTGAAGTTTCATTTGGTCCCATTTGTTTGTTTTTATTTCCATTACTCTAGGAGGTGGATCAAAAAAGATCTTGCTATGATTTATGTAAAAGAGTGTTCTTCCTATGTTTTCCACTAAGAGTTTTATAGTGTCTGGTCTTACATTTAGGTCTCATATCCATTTTGAGTTTATTTTTGTGTATGGTGTTAGGGAGTGTTCTAACTTCATTCTTTTACATGTAGCTGTCCAGTTTTCCCAGCACCAATTATTGAAGAGACTGTCTTTTCTCCATTGTATATCTTTGCCTCCTTTGTCATAGATTAGTTGACCATAGGTGTGTGGGTATATCTCTGGGCTTTCTATCTTGTTCCATTGATCTATGTTTCTGTTTTTGTGCCAGTACCATATTGTCTTCATTACTGTAAATTTGTAGTATAGTCTGAAGTCAGGGAGTCCTGATTCCTCCAGCTCCGTTTTTTCCCCTCAAGACTGCTTTGGCTATTGGGGGGTCTTTTATGTCTCCATACAAATTTTAAGATGATTTGTTCTAGTTCGGTAAAAAATGCCACTGGTAATATGATAGGGATTGCAATGAATCTGCAGATTGTTTTGGGTACTATAGTCATTTTCACAATATTGATTCCTCCAATCCAAGAATATGGTATATCTCTCCATCTGTTGGTATCATCTTTAATTTCTCTCATCAGTGTCTTATAGTTTTCTGCATACAGGTCTTTTGTCTCCTAGGTAGGTTTATTCCTAGGTATTTTATTCTTTATGTTGCAATGGCAAATGGGAGTGTTTCCATAATTACTCTTTCAGATTTTTCATCATTAGTATATAGGAATGCAAGAGATTTCTGCACATTAATTTTGTATCCTGCAACTTTACTAAATTCCTTGATTGGCTCTAGTAGTTTTCTGTGGAATTTTTAGGATTCTCTATGTATAGTATCATGTCATCTGCAAACAGTGACAGGTTTACTTCTTCTTTTTCAATTTGTATTCTTTTTATTTCTTTTTCTTCTCTACTTGCTGTGGCTAGGACTTCCAAAACTATGTTGAATAATAGTGGTGAGAGTGGACATCCTTGTCTCGTTCGTGATCTTAGAGGAAATGCTTTCAGTTTTTCACCATTCAGAATGACGTTTGCTGTGGGTTTGTCATATATGGCCTTTATTATGCTGAGGTAGGTTCCCTCTATGCCCACTTTCTGGAGAGTTTTTCACATAAATGGGTGTTGAATTTTGTCAAAAGCTTGTTCTGCATCTATTGAGATGATCATATGGTTTTTATTCTTCAGTTTGTTAATATGGTGTATCACATTGATTGATTTGCGTATATTGAGGAATCCTTGCATCCCTGGGATAAATCCCTCTTGATCGTGGTGTATGATCCTTTTAATGTGTTGTTGGATTCTGTTTGCTAGTATTTTGTTGAGGATTTTTGCATCTATATTCATCAGTGATATTGGTCTGTAATTTTCTTTTTTGTAGTATCTTTGTCTGGTTTTGGTATCAGGGTGATGGTGGCCTCATAGAATGAGTTTGGGAGTATTCCTTCCTCTGCAGTTTTTTGGAAGAGTTTGAGAAGGATGGGTGTTAGCTCTTCTCTAAATGTTTGACAGAATTCACCTGTGAAGCCATCTGGCCCTAGACCTTTGTTTCTTGGAAGATTTTTAATCACAGTTTCAACTTCATAACTTGTGATTGGTCTGTTCATATTTTCTGTTTCTTCCTGATTTAGTCTTGGAAGGTTATACCTTTCTAAGAATTTGTCCATTTCTTCCAGGTTGTCCATTTTATTTGCATAGAGTTGCTTGTAGTAGTCTCTTAGGATGCTCTGTATTTCTGCAGTGTCTGTTGTAACTTCTCCTTTTTTATTTCTAATTTTATTGATTTCAGTCATCTCCCTCTTTTTCTTAATCAGTCTGGATAATGGTTTATCAATTTTGTTTATTTTCTCAAAGAACCAGCTATTAGTTTCATTGATCCTTGCTATTGTTTTCTTTGTCTCTATTTCATTTATTTCTACTCTGATCTTTATGATTTCTTTCCTTCTACTAACTTTGGGTTTTGTTTGTCCTTCTTTCTCCAGTTCCTTTTGATGTAAGGTTAGATTGTTTACTTGAGATTTTTCATGTTTCCTGAGGTAGGCTTGTATAGCTATAAAGCTCCCTCTTAGAACTGCTTTTGCTGCATCCCATAGGCTTTGGATCGTCGTGTTTTCATTGTCATTTGTCTTTATGTATTGTTTGATTTCCTCTTTGATTTCTTCAGGATCTCTTGGTTATTTAGTAACATATTTTTTAGCCTTCATGTGTTTGTGTTTTTTACGTTTTTTCCCCTGTAATTCATTTCTAATCTCATAGCATTGTGATCAGTAAAGATGCTTGATATGATTTCAATTTTCTTAAATTTTCTGAGGCTTGATTTGTGACCCAAGATGTGATCTATCCTGGAGAATGTTCCATGCGCACTTCAGAAGAAAATGTAATCTGCTGTTTTTCGATGGAATGTCCTATAAATATCAATTAAATCTATCTGGCCTATTGTGTTATTTAAAGCTTCTGTTTCCATATTTATTTTCATTTTGGATGATCTGTCCATTGGTGTGAGGAGTTAAAGTCCCCCACTATTATTGTGTTACTGTCGATTTCCTCTTTTATAGCTATTAGCAGTTGCCTTACGTATTGAGGTGCTCCTATGTTGGGTGCATATATATTTATAATTGTTATATCTTCTTTTTGGATTGATCCCTTGATCATTATGTAGTGTCCTTCCTTGTTTCTTGTAACATTCTTTAAAGTCTATTTTATCTGATATGAGTATAGCTACTCCAGCTTTCTTTTGATTTCCATTGGCATGGAATATCTTTTTCCATCCCCTCACTTTCAGTCTGTATGTGTCCCTAGGTCTCAACTGGGTAGCTTGTAGACAGCATATATATGGGTCTTGTTTTTGTATCCATTCAGCAAGCCTGTGTCTTTTGGTTGGAGCATTTAACCCGTTCACGTTTAAGGTAATTATCAATACGTATGTTCCTATGACCAAGTTCTTAATTGTTTTGGGTTTGTTTTTGTAGGTCCTTTTCTTCTCTTATGTTTCCCACTTGGAGAAGTCCCTTTAGCATTTGTTGTAGAGCTGGTTTGGTGGTGCTGAATTCTCTTAGCTTTTGCTTGTCTGTAAAGCTGTTGAATTCTCCATCAAATCTGAATGAGATCCTTGCCGGGTAGAGTAATCTTGGTTGTACCTTCTTGCCTTTCATCACTTTAAGTATATCACGCCACTCCCTTCTGGCCTGTAGAGTTTTTGCTGAGAAATCAGCTGTTAACCTTACGGGAGTTCCCTTGTATGTTATTTGTCGTTTTTCCCTTGCTGCTTTTAATAATTTTTCTGTCTTTAATTTTTGCCAATTTGATTACTATGTGTCTTGGTGTGTTTCTCCTTGGGTTTATCCTGTATGGGACTTGCTGCACTTCCTGGACTTGGGTGGCTATTTCCTTTCCCATGTAAGGGAAGTTTTCAACTATAATCTCTTCAAATATTTTCTCTGCTCCCTTCTCTCTCTCTTCTCCTTCTGGGACCTCTATAATGCGAATGTTGTTGCGTTTAATGTTGTCCCAGAAGTCTCTTAGGCTGTCTTCATTTCTTTTCATTCTTTTTTCTTTAGTCTGTTCTACAGAAGTGAATTCCACCATTCTGTCTTCCAGGTCACTTATCCATTCTTCTGCCTCAGTTATTCTGCTATTGATTCCTTCTAGTGTAGTTTTCATTTCAGTTATTGTATTATTCATGTCTCTTTGTTTTTTAATTCTTCTAGGTCTTTGTTAAACATTTCTTGCATCTTCTTGATGTTTGCCTCCATTCTTTTTCTGAGGTCCTGGATCATCTTCACTATCATTATTCTGAATTTTTTTTCTGGAAGGTTGCCTATCTCCACTTTGTTTAGTTGTTTTTCTGGGGTTTTGTGTTGTTCCTTCATCTGGTACCTAGTCCTCTGCCTTTTCATCTTGTCTATCTTTCTGTGAATGTGGTTTTTGTTCCACAGGCTGCAGGATTGTAGTTCTTCTTTCTTCTGATGTCTGCCCTCTGGTGGATGAGGCTACCTAAGAAGCTTGATAGGAGAGACTAGTGTTGGGTAGAGCTGACTGTTGATGGGTGGGGCTGGGTTCCCTCCCTGTTGGTTGTTTGGCCTGAGGCAACCCAACACTGGACCCTACCTGGGCACTTTGATGGGGCTAATGACAGACTCTGTGAGGGCTCATGCCAGGGAGTACGTCCCAGAACTTCTGTTGCCAGTGTCCTTGTCCCCATGGTGAAACAAAGCCATCCCCCAGCTCTGCAGGAGACCCTCCGACACTAGCAGGTAGGTCTGGTTCAGTCCCCCCTGGGGTCACTGCTCCTTCCCCAGGGTCCCGATGCACACACTACTTTGTGTGTGCCCTCCAAGAGTGGAGTCTCTGTTTCCCCCAGTCCTGTCGAAGTCCTGCAATCAATTCCCACTAGGCTTCAAAGTCTGATTCTCTAGGAATTCTTCCTCCTGTTGCCAGACCCCCAGGTTGGGAAGCCTAATGTCGGGCTCAGGACATTCACTCCAGTGAGTGGACTTCTGTGGTATAAGTGTTCACCAGTCTGTGAGTCACCCCCCACCAGTTATGGGATTTGATTTTACTGTGATTGCACCCCTCCTACCATCTCATTGTGGCTTCTCCTTTGTCTTTGGATATGGGGTATCCTTTTTGGTGAGTTCCAGTGTATTCCTGTTGATGATTGTCCAGCAGCTAGTAGTGATTCTGGTGTTTTCACAAGAGGGAGTGAGAGCACGTCCTTCTACTCTGCCATCTTGGTTCCGCCTCCTGATTTATTTATTTATTAATTTATTTTTGTGGTATGTGGGCCTCTCACTGTTGTGGCCTCTCCCACTGTGGAGCACAGGCTCCGGACGCACAGGCTCAGTGGCCATGCCTCACAGGCCCAGCCGCTCTGTGGCACGTGGGATCCTCCCGGACCGGGGCACGAACCCATGTCCCCTGCACTGGCAGGCGGACTCTCAACCCCTGCACCACCATGGAAGCCCACGATTTATTTTTAAATGTTAAACTGACTGTGCATTCTTGGAAAAACCACAACTTGATATTTTTTTCTTTTAATGAAGCATTCTTTTTGTTACTGTTTTGATTACAGTGTTCTTTTTAAATTGAAGTACAGTGTGTTTACAATATTGTGTTAGCTTCAAATGTGCGGCATATTTATTCTTTTTTCTGCTTATATTCCATTTTAGGTTATTAAAAGATATTGAATATAATTCCCTGTGCTACACAGTAATTCATATTTGCTTATCTATTTTATATATAGTAGTTTGCATCTGTTAATCCCATACTCCTAATTTGCCCTCCCCCATCCCTTTCTCCTTTGATAACCATAAGTTTCTTTTCTATGTCTATGAGTCTGTTTCTCTTTTGTACATAGATTCATTTGTATTGATTATTTTTAGATTCCACAGGTAAGTTATATCATATAATATTTCTTTCCCTGACTTATTTCATTAACCATAATATTCTCTAGGTCAATCCAGGTTGCTGCAAATGGCAATATTTCTTTCTTTTTTATGATTAATATTCCATTTTATATATATATATATATACACACACACACACACACACACATACACACACATCACATCTTGTTAAGCCAATCATCTGTTGATGGGCACTTGGGTTGCTTCCATGTCTTGGCTATTGTAAATAGTGCTGCTGTGAACTATGGGGTGCATGTATCTTTTCAAATTAAAGTTTTTGTCTTTTCCAAATATATCCCCAGGAATTGGATTGCTGGATCATATGGTAACTCTAGTTTTTTAAGGAATCTCCATATTATTTTCCATAGTGGCTCGACCAACTGACATTCCCACTAACAGTGTAGGAGGGTTTCCTTTTCTATACACCATCTCCAGCATTTATTATTTGTAGACTTTTTGATGATAGCCATTCTAACGTGTGTGTAATATCTCATTGTTTTGATATTCATTTTTCTGATAATTAGAGATGCTGAGCATCTTTTCATGTACTTCTTTGGAAAAATGTCTATTCAGGTTTTCTGCCCATTTTTTGATTGGGTTATTTGTTTTTATGATATTGGGCATATGAGCTACTTATATAGCTTGGGTATTAACCCCGTGTCATTCACATCATTTGCAAATATTTTCTCCTATTCTGTAGGTTGTCTTTTCATTTTATTAATGGTTTATTTTGCTGTGCAAAAGCTTTTAAGTTTAATTAGGTCCCATTTGTTTATTTTTGATTTTATTTCTATTTCCTTGGGAGACTGATGTAAGAAAATATTGCTATGATTTTTGTTAAAGAATGTTTGCCTATGTTCTCTTCTAGGAGTTTTATGATGTCAGGTCTTAAATTTAGGTCTTTAAAACATTTTGAGTTTATTTTCATATATGGTGTGAGGGAATGTTTTAATTTCATTGTTTTACATGTAGCTCTCCAGCTTTCCCAGCATTACTTATTGAAGATACTGTCTTCTCCATTGTATATTTTTCCCTCCTTTTTTGTAGATTGTGATTATAAGTGTGTGGGTTTATTTATGAACTCTCTAATCTGTTCCACTGATCTCTGTGTCTGATTTTGTGCAAGTAACATGCTTTTGTTTTTTAAAAGAAACAGCTGCATTTTATTATTTATTTTATATTGGAGTATAGTTGATTTACAATGTTGTTAGTTTCAGGTATACAGCAAAGCTATTCAGTTATACATATACATATATCCATTCTTTTTCAGATTATTTTTGCATATAGGTTATTACAGAATATTGAGTAGAGTTCTCTGTGTTATACAGTCGGTCCTTGTTTATTATCTATTGTATATATAGTATTGAGTAAATGTTCATCCCAAACTCCTAATTTATCCCTACCCCCCCACCACGTTTCCCCATAACCATAAGTTTGTTTTTGAAGGCTGTTTCTGTTTTGTAAATAAGTTCTTTTGTATCATTTTTTAAAAAAGATTGCACATGTAAGTGATATCACGCAATATTTGTCTTTCTCTGTCTTACTTAGTATGATAATCTCTAGGTCTATCCATGTTGCTTCAAATGGCATTATTTCATTCTGTTTTATATTCCACTGTATATATGTACCATGTTTTCTTTATTCATTCCTCTGTCCATGGACATTTACGTTGCTTCCAAGCCTTGGCTATTGTAAATAGTACTGCAGTGAACATTGGGGTGCATGTATCTTGTCAAATTATGGTTTTGTCCAGATATATGCCCAGGAGTGAGATTGTTGGATCATATGGTAGTTCTATTTTTAGTTTTTTAAGGAACCTCCATACTGTTCTCCATAGTGGTTGTATCAATTTACATTCCCACCAACGGCGCAGGAGGGTTCCCTTTTCTCCGCACCCTCTCCAACATTTGTTGTTCATAGAATTTTTGATGATGGCCATTTTGACTGGTGTGAGGAGATACCTCGTAGTTTTGATTTGCATTTCTCTAATAATTAGTGATGTTGAGCATCTTTTCATGTGCTTTTTGGCCATCTGTAGATGGGTAGATTGCCTATATCCACTTCACTTAGTAGTTCTTCTTGGGTTTTATCTTGTTCCTTCATCTGGAACATTTCTCTGCCATCTCATTTTGTATAACTTTCTGTGTTTCCAGTCTCCACTTCACAGGTTGCAGGATTGTAGTTCCTCTTGCTTCAGTGTCTGCCTCCTGGTGGGTGAGGCTGATCGAAGATGCTTTTGCAGGCTTCCTGGTGGGAGGGACTGGTGCCTGTCCTCTGGTGGGTGGTTCTGAGTCTTTTCCCTCTGGTTGGCAGGGCTCTGTCAAGGGGTTTGTTTAGAGGTGGCTGTGGGCTCCAGAAGACTATAGGCAGCCTGTCTGCTGATGGTTGGGGCTATGTTCCCACCCTGTTGGTTGTCCGGCCTGAGGCTCCCAGCACTGGAGCTTACAGGCTGTTTGGTGGGGCCAAGACTTAGTGTCAAAATGGCCACTCCAGGAGAGCTCATGCCAATGAGTACTCCCCAGTAACTCTGCCACCAGTGTCCTTGTCCTCACAGTGAGCTACAGCCACCCCCCACCTCCTCAGAAGGCCCTCCAAGACCATCTGGTGTGTCTGGCCCAGGGTCCTATGAAGTCACTGCTTTTTGTTCCAGTGCACATGAGACCTTATGTGAGCCCTCCATGATTGGAGTTTCTGTTTGCCCTAGTCCTGTGGTGTTCTTGTGATAACACACTGCTGCCCTTCAAAGCCAAATGCTCTGATGGCTCCTCCTGATGCCAAACCCGCAGACTGGGGAGCCTGATATGGGGCTCAGAACTTTCACACCTGTGGGAGAACCTCTGTGATAGTTATTTTACAGTTTGTGGGTCACCCACCTAGTGGGTATGGGATTTGATTGTATCATGAATGTGCCCCTCCTACTGTATCACTGGGGCTTCTTCTTTGTCCTTAGATGCAGGATATCTTTTTTGGTAGGTTCCAGTCTTTTTGGTCAATGGTTTTTCAGCATTTAGTTGTGATTTTGGTGTTTTCGTGAGAGGGGGTGAGCTGAAGTCCTTCTACTCCATCATATTGTCTCCACCTCCCAAAGTAGATTACAGGTTTATTGCCCAAGAATATAACTCAGGAACTGCCAGATGGAAGAGGTGCATAGAGAAAAGTATGTGGGCTGGGACATGAAGCTTCCATGCTCTTTCCAGGTGTGCCACTCTCCCCAAATCTCCAACCAGTATTATGCTGTTTTGATCACTGTAGCTTTGTAGTCTAGGAGGGTGATACTTTGTTCTTTTTTCTCAAGATTATTTTGGCTATTTGGGATCTTTTGTGGTTACACATGAATTTTCAGATTATTTGTTCTAGTTCTGTGAAAAATGTCATGGGTATTTTTGATAGAGATTGCATTAAATCTGTATATTGCTTTGGGTTGTATGGCCTTTTTAAAAATATTAATTCTTCCAATCCAAGACCACAGGATATCTTTTTACTTCTTTCCATCATCTTCAATATCCTTCATCAATGTTTTAAAGTTTTCACAATACAGGTCTTTCATCTCCTTGGTTAAGTTTATACCTAGGTATTTCATTTTTTTGATGTGATTTTTAAATGGGATTTTTTAATGTTCTCTTTGTGATACTTCATTATTAGTGTATAGAAAAGCAACAGATTTCTGTGTACTGATCTTGTATCCTGCAACTTTGCTGAATTTATTAGTAGTACTAATAGTTTTTTGGTCTAAACTTTGGGTACCATGTCATCTGCAAATAGTGAAAATTGTTCCATTTATGTCTGTTAGTATTTGCTTCATTTATTTAGGTGCTCCTATTTAGGTACTTATTTAAGTGCATATATGTTAATGAGTATAATATCCTTTTCTTATATTGATCCCTTTATCATTGTATAATGCCCTTCTTTGTCTTTCTTTATGGCCTTTGTTTTAAACTCTGTTTTGCCTGATCTGAGTATTGCTACCCTGCTTTCTTGTCATTTTCCTTTGAATGAAATATCTTATTCCAATGCCTTTCAGCCTGTGTGTATCTTTAGCTCTGAAGTGAGTCTCTTGTAGGCAGCATATTGAAGGGTCTTGTTTTTTTAATCCAATTAGCCACCCTGTATCTTTTGATTGGAGCATTTAGTCCATTGACCTTTAAAGTAATTATTGATGGGTATGTACTTATTGCCATTTTATTACTTGTTTTCCAGTTGGTTTTGTAGTTCATTTCTTCTTTTTGTTTCTGCTATTGTGGTTTGATAATTTTCTTTGTAGTATGCTTGTGTTCCTTTCTTTTTAGTTTTTGTGTATCTATTGTAGGGTTTTGATATGTGGTTACCGTGAGGTTCATGTATTTGGCCCTATAATGGTATCTGCTTTTTTTAAACTGGTAGTCAGTTCAATTCAAACACATTCTGAAAGATCTGTATTTTTCAGTTCCCCACATTTTGTGTTTTTGATGTCATATTATACATCTTTTTTTGATGTCATATTATACATCTTCATTCTTATCCCTTAAATGTTTACTGTAGTTGCCTTTTCAATTATTTTGTCTTTGTACTGGTTTATTTATGTGGTTGATGACCAGAACTTTATATTTGCCTTTCCTAGTGGGAGTTCCCCTTTCCTATAGCTTCTTATGTCTTTTTCATATTTGCCTTTCCTAGTGGGAGTTCCCCTTTCCTATAGCTTCTTATGTCTTTTTCACTTAGAGAAGAGCATTTAACATGTCTGTAAGAGTCAGTTTAGTATTGATGAATTCTTTTAGTTTTTGCTTGTCTGAGAAGTTCTTTACCTCTCCTTCTATTCTAAATGGTAATTGTGATGCTAGACTATCCTAGGTTGCAGGCTTTTCCCTTTCAGGACTTTGACTATGTCATGCTGCTCCATTCTGGCCAGCAAAGTTACTGCAGAGAGATAAGCTGATAGCCTTATGGGGATTCCCTTGTATATGAAAATTTCAGCCATAATTTATTCAAATACATTTTCAATCCCCCTTTCTCTCTCTTCTTCTAGGTCCCCTATAATGCGAATGTTTGTTTGTATGCTTAATGTTATTCCAGAGAGAGATCTCATACTACTTTCATTTTTAAATTTGCTTTCCTTTTTGCTGTTCTAATTGTGTGATTTCGATTATTATTCTATCTTCCACATCACTTTTGCATTCTTCTGTATGACTTAGTCTGCTATTCATTCCTTCTAGCATGTGTTTTTTTTAAATTTCATCTATTGAATTCTTTATTTCTGATTCTTTTCTGTTCCTTGTAAAAGTTCTGTGTTCATTTATTCTTTTCCCTCATTCACTTAACATTCTTATTACCAATGCTTTGAATTCTTTATCTGAATCATTTATTTGTTTCATTATTTTTTTCTTCTCATTATTTGGTCTTCTCTTGCTCCTTCAGCTGAGAGTATTTCCTCTGTCTTTTCATTTTGCTTAACTTTCTCTGCCTCTGTGAGTTTAGATGAACCATTACCTATTGTGGTCTTGAAGAGGTATTCTTATGTAGGAGTGTCCCTATACAGACTGTGTGTGTTCAATGCCTTTGGTAGGAGAGCTGGGTTTGATGGGAATACAAGTTATGTCTTTCCTCGTGGTGTGCTGGCAGCTATTACCTTGGTAGGAGGTAGGGTAGAGATGAGGGGTGCTAGAACTAGAGCCTTTGAGTGTGTGTTTTCTCCTTTTCCTAAACCAGGAGGCTTGCCCCAGGTGCATGGAGTCTTGAACAAGTGGGGCCTGTGTGGGCTCTTGGCTTACATCAGCGACAGAGGTCCAAGTAGTCTCTGATGTGCTGCCTATGCAGACACCAGTATTTTTTTCCTTGCTCTGCTCAGAAGCAGCCATGGGTGCAAGTCCCCTTCGTCCCTCACAGCTGGTCACTGCCTCCAGCATTTGCCACCCTATTGTGTAGCCATACTGCAGAATTGATAAGGCCTGTGTGGACTCTTGGCATGTACTGGGAGGTGAGCTGTGGTGAAGTGTCCACTGTCAGAGATCTGGGATGCGTCTAATGCACTGCTTGAGTAAGGGCCGATAATGGCCACTGTCATCCCACTGAGGCTCAACCCTGTGACCAAGTTACCTCTTCTCCCTAGGTTGAGTCTTCTCTCAGGTCACACCAGATCCAGTGCTGCACTGTGACAAGGCATGAGCAGGGCTGGGGTGGTCACTCAGCTCAGGCTGGGGCACACACCGAGGAGGTCATGGAAAACCTGGCAGCTGCTAGAACAGGCCTCTCTCCTCCCTTCCTTACATGCAAGCCAGCATCTGTGCCCTCCTCCCGAGCAGAGTCCAGGCTTCCCAGGACCCTCCTGTTAGTACCGGCGGGGGTGGGGGGGAGGGCTAGTCTCCCCATCAAATCTGGGGCATCAAATCTGTGCCTCTCACCAACTCACTTCCCAGGGGAGCTATCCACCCCATATTCTCCCTTTTCCTGAGTTCCCTCCCAGGGGCATAGGTCCTGACACGATCACTTTTCTTACCTTCCTACATGACTATGTGTGTGTCTTTCTTACTGCCTTGGTTGTACAGGAGTCCTTCTTCCAGTTGCCAGTTAGTTTTCAGTGAGAACTGTTCCACATGTAGATGTATTTTGATGTGTTTGTTGGGAGAGGTGAGCCCCATGTCCTTTACTCCATCTTAATCCTTCTTCCCAACTGAAAGTTTTCAAATATACTTTTACCTAAAAGAATGCAAATATAGGGTATGTCTTTTCATACTTTTCTCTTTACTGTGGTACTCATATTCCACATTTATCTTAAAGTAGCATTCATTTAGTAGATCCACACAATTGCTCGTATTTATGTTATCCTATCCTCATTTTAGAAATCTTACTTCCCAGGGCATTAACTTATTTAGAAATATATCGAATGTTTATGAAGAATATCCAAAAATTCCACAGCAATATGGGCAACATGCTTAATAACAGCATAACACCCTAGACAAAAAAGTATAATCTGGGTATAGGAAGAGCCCCCAAATTTGTTAAATAGCATCCTGGAATATTGGAAGGAATGTTAAGATTTGGAGTCAGATTTGTATCTTGGATTTACTTCCTACTAACTAACAAGTACTAGCAAGCCAATTAATTTTCTGAACCTTTAGTTTATCATTTATTAAATAGGGATAATAGTGCTAACAAACAAACAGAAATGTGGTGATTCAGCTCCAGAAAAATAAGTTGTGTAGCGGTTCTGGTACATTGTTGGCATTAAACAATAATTTTCTTTCCATTTGTATCGTTCCCTTCATATAAATGAACACTTATTAATCCTTAATTAAATTCTAAACCTTATTAGTTGCTAAGAAGTTGTTACACTTACATTGCCTAGAAAAAATTTTGGTACAAAACTCACCATTAACTACATTGAAAGGGGGGAAGAGATATGGGAACATATGTATAACTGATTCACTTTGTTATAAAGCAGAAACTAACACACCATTTTAAAGCAATTATATACTCCAATAAAGATGTAAAAAAAAAAAAGGGGGCTTAAATGCTGAGGTAATAGGTTGTACCTATGCTATGTGCCAAGTATTTGAAATTTCCTAGACTATCTTTGAATTTCTAAGTGATCCTAAACTATTATTATCCCCATTTTATAGATGAGGAAATTGAGGTTACATTAGTTTAGGAAAGGGTACTACTGTGGTATCCATATGGAGCTAAAACCTTCTGTAATATGTTAGTCCTCAGAATGACCTGGCCTGTATGTTCGCTAAAAATTTCAATAGTCCCCTTTATTCAACAATGGGGTTTGAGGCTCAGTTATCACTGTTTCCTTAGTATTTGACATTTGGAAATCCAAATTGGGACTTTTAAGTTTCTGCATAAATTCTGTTTGTTTGGCAGCTAGCACTTTATCAACACCCTGAGATACCCCAGATGTTCATATATACTCTGGATAAACAGAATTAGGCAATCATGCAGTCTTTATAAATGCCATAGTTCCCAGATTAAACTGTCAATCAGGCATTGCAAGGAGCCAGGTAACTTTCTTGTTTAAAAGGTAATATATGAAATTAGTGTCTTCCAAAGGGTATTCTCAACAACACAAGTCTTGAGAAATGTTCAATGAAAAACAAGCAAGCAAATAAACAAACCATAAAAATGAAAACAAAATCATTAATTGGTCACATAAAATTGAGACAAGATGTGTACTGTATTATCCTCTTGGAGATTCATAGTTGCTCATTAGTGTATTAAGACTCTTGACTTTTTTTTTTTTTGTGGTACACGGGCCTCTCACTACTGTGGCCTCTCCCGTTGCGGAGCACAGGCTCCGGACGCGCAGGATCAGTGGCCATGGCTCACGGGCCCAGCTGCTCCGCGGCACATGGGATCCTCCCGGACCGGGGCGCGAACTCGTGTCCCCTGCATTGGCAGGCAGACTCCCAACCACTGCGCCACCAGGGAAGCCCTGACTCTGACTCTTTTTGAGAGGGCATCAAGATGGGGGAGGAGTAGGACGTGGAGCTCACTGCCTCCCACAAATACATCAAAAATACATCTACAAGTGGAATGATTTGCAGACCATCTTACTGCTTGCTTGCTGGCAGATGACCTCAGACTTCCAAAAACGCAAGAAAACCTCCAAGTAATTGGGCAGGACAAATGAAAAAGAAAAAGGAATCAGGATAGGACCTGTGCCACAAAAAGGGAGCTGTGAAGGAGGAAATGTTACCAAACCCTGTGAAGTCCCCCTCACTGGCAGAGAGATCAGCCTGGATAGAGCCAGATCAGCTTCGGAGCTTCAGAGGAGAGTGCAGCAATCGGTTTGTGGTAGGCAAAACAGAGAGTGACCTGCACAGACGGTACCTCTACCCTGTGCTCCCCAGCCTCAGATGCTCATCCTCCAGTGCGGGCAAAGACCTGCTGCTGAAGCTCAGGCTTCAGAGGTCAGACCCAGGGAGAGGACTGGGGTTGGCTGCACAGAGAAAGCCTGAAGAGGTTGGTGTGTGGCAACTGAGGGTGTACTCAGAAGGCTGGGCCTGCCATAGAGGCAAGGTACCATTGTTTGGGGGTGCGCACGAGCTGCCACCACCCCCCGGGGCTCTAGAGGCGGGCATGGGTTGCCACAACTGCTGAGTCCCACGCACAGGCACCAATCACTGTCCTTGCTGTCTCGGGAATATGCAGACTGCTACTGCCCCTACGAGATGCATGAGCAGGCACTGCTCCCACTGTCCCAGAAACGTGCAGGCTGCCGTGGCCATTGCCACCACTAAGAGATCTGTGAGCAGGTGCCAAGTGCTGCCCCAAGAGTGAGGGGGCCACTGCCACCACTATGAGAACTGCGAGCAGGCACCAATCGCTACCCACACCATCTGGGGTGAGTGCATGGGCCACAAGAAGACACCAATCACCATCAATGCTGCTAAGAGACCCAGGAGCAGGCGTCAATCATTTCCCCCGCCATCTGGGGAGAGCATACAGGCCGCCGCACCTGCACACCCTCATATCAAGGGGGCAATCACCAGCATATGCTAAGAAAAGAGGCAATAAGCATCCACAGTAAAAGCAGGCCCTCAATTCCAGACAAAATAGCAAAGTAGAAGGACTTGAGCTCATCCCCTCTCATGAAAACGCCAAAATCACAACTAACTGCTGAACAACCAATGACAAAAAAGACGAACCTACCAAAAAAGACATTTTACATCCAAAGACAAAGAAGCCACAATGAGATGGTAGTAGGGGCACTTTTGTGATACAATCAAATCGCATACACCATGGGTGGGTGACCCACAAACTGGAAAATAATTATATCACAGATGTTCTCCCACAGAAGTCAAAGTTCTAAGCCCCACATCAGGATACCCAGTCTGAGGGTCTGGCATCAGGAGGAGGAGCCCCCAGAGCATTTGGCTTTGAAGGCCAGCAGGGCTTGAGTGTAGAAGCTCCACCGGACTGGGGGAAACAGAGACTCCACTCTGGAGGGTGTACACAAGGTTTCATGTGCACTGGGACCCAGTGCAAAGAAGTGATTCCATGGGAGCCTGGGCTAAACTTACTGGTAGGTTTTGAAAGGTCTCCTGTGGAGGCAGGGGTTGACTGTGGCTCACAGCCATGGGGTTAAAGACACTGGTGCTGGTGGCTCCAGGGAATACTGATTGGCATGAGCTCTCCAGGAGGTCACCATTTTGGCACCAAGACACAGGCCTAACCAACAGCCTTCAGGTTCCAGTGCTGGGACACCTCAGGCCAAACAACCAGCTGGCTTGGAATGCAGCCCCACCCATCAACAGATAGGATGCCTAAAGTTGAACGGAGCTCACAGCCACCTGTAAACACACCTCTTGACATGACCCTGCCCACCAGAGGGACAAGACCCAGCTCCACCCACCAGTGGGCAGGCACCAGTCCCTCCCATCAGGAAGCCTGCACAAGCTTCTGGACTGACCTCACCCACCAGGAGGCAGACATTAGAAGCAAAAGGAACTACATTCCTGCAGCCTGCAGAAAGGAGACAACACACACAGAAAGTGTGACAAAATGAGATGGCAAAAAAATATGGTCCAGACGAAGGAACAAGAAAATACTGAGAAGAATAACTAAGTGAAGTGTAAATAGGCAATCTGCCTGAAAAAGAATTCAGAGTAATGACAGTAAAGATAATCCAGATTGTGGAGGAAGATGGCAGAAGAGTAAGATGCGGAGATCACCTTCCTCCCCACAGATACAACAGAAATACATCTACACATGGAACAACTCCTACAGAACACCTACTGAACGCTGGCAGAAGACCTCAGACCTCGCAAAAGGCAAGAAACTCCCCACGTACCTGGGTAGGGCAAAAGAAAAAACAGAGACAAAACGATAGGGATGGGACCTGCACCAGTGGGAGGGAGCTGTGAAGGAGGAAAGGTTTCCACACACTAGGAAGCCCCTTCGCAGGCGGAGACTGCGGGTGGTGGAGGGGGGAAAAATTGGAGCCACGGAGGAGAGCGTAGCAACAGGGGTGCAGAGGGCAAGCAGAGAGATTCCCGCACAGAGGATCCAGTGCCGACCAGTACTCACCAACCCGAGAGGCTTGTCTGGTCACCCGCCGGGGTGGGCAGGGGCTGGGAGCTGAGGCTCGGGCTTCGGTCGGATCACAGGGAGAGGACTGGGGTTGGCGGCATGAACATAGCCTAAAGGGGTTAGTGCACCACGGCTAGCTGGGAGGGAGTCCGGGAAAAGGTTTGGAGCTGCTGAAGAGGCAAGAGACTTTTTCTTCCCTCTTTGTTTCCTGGTGCTCGAAGAGAGGGGATTAAGAGCGCTGCTTAAAGGAGCTCCAGAGACGGGCGCGAGCCACGGCTAAACGCGCGGACCCCAGAGACCAGCAAGAGATGCTAAGGCTGCTGCCACCACCATCAAGAAGCCTGTGTGCGAGCACAGGTCACTATCCATACCTCCCTTCCGGGGAGCCTGTGCAGCCCGCCACTGCCAGGGTCCCGGGATCCAGGGACAACTTCCCTGGGAGAATGCACAGCATGCCTCAGGCTGGTGAAACGGCATGCCGGCCTCTACCGCCACAGGCTCGCCCCTCGCTCCCCCTGGCCTGAGTGAGCCAGAGCCTCTGAATCAGCGGCTTCTTTAACCCTGTCCTGTCTGAGTGAAAAACAGACGCCCTCCAGCAACCTACATGCAGAGGTGTGGCCAAATCCAAAGCTGAGCCCCTGGGAGCTGTGAGAACAAAGAAGAGAAAGGGGAATCTCTCCCAGCAGCCTCAGGAGCAGCGGATTAAAGCTCCACAATCAACTTGATGCACCCTGCATCCGTGGAATACATGAATAGAAAATGACCCATCCCAAATTGAGGAGGTGGACTTTGAGAACAAGATTTATGATTTTTTCCCCTTTTCCTCTTTTTGTGAGTGTGTATGTGTATGCTTCCGTGTGAGATTTTGTCTGTATAGCTTTGCTTCCACCATTTGTCCTAGGTTCTATATGTGGTTTTTTTTCTTTTTTCTTAATACTTTTTTATTTTAATAACTTTATTATATTTTACTTTATTTTACTTTATCGTCTTTCTTTTTCCTTCCTTCCCTCCTCCCTCTGTCTCGCCCTCCTTTCTTTCCTTCCTCCTTTCTTCCTTTCTTTCTACTTCTACTAATTTTTTCTTCCTACTTTTCTCTCTTTTATTCTGAGCCGTGTGGATGAAAGGCTCTTGGTGCTGCAGCCATGCGTCACGGCTGTGCCTCTGAGGTGGGGGAGCCAACTTCAGGACACTGGTCAACAAAAAGACCTCCCAGCTCCACATAATATCAAACTACGAAAATCTCCCAGAGATCTCCATCTCAACGCCAGCACCCAGCTTCACTCAACGACCAGCAAGCTACAGTGCTGAACACCCTATGCCAAACAACTAGCAAAACAGGAACACAACCCCACCCATTAGCAGACAGGCTGCCTAAAATCATAATAAGTAAACAGACAGACACCCCAAAACACACCACCAGACCGTGGACCTGCCCACCAGGAAGCCTACACAACCCACTGAACCAACCTTAGCCACTAGAGACAGACACCAAACACAACGGGAACTACAAACCTGCAGTCTGCAAAAAGGAGACCACAAACACAGTAAGATAAGCAAAATAAGAAGACAGAAAAACACACTGCAGATGAAGGAGCAAGATAAAAACCCACCAGACCTAACAAATGAAGAGGAAATAGGCAGTCTACCTGAAAAAGAATTCAGAATAATGATAGTAAAGATTATCCAAAATCTTGCAAATAGAATAGACAAAATGCAAGAAACATTTAACAAGGACCTAGAAGAACTAAAGATGAAACAAACAATGATGAACAACAATAAATGAAATGAAAAATACTCTAGATGGGATCAATAGCAGAATAACTGAGGCAGAAGAACGGATAAGTGACCTGGAAGATAAAAGAGTGGAAATAACTACCACAGAGCACAATAAAGAAAAAAGAATGAAAAGAACTGAGGACAGTCTCAGAGACCTCTGGGACAATATTAAATGTACCAACATTCGAAATTATAGGGGTTCCAGAAGAAGAAGAGAAAAAGAAAGGGACTGAGAAAATATTTGAAGAGATTATAGTTGAAAAACTTCCCTAATATGGGAAAGGAAATAGTTAAGTCCAGGAAGCACAGAGAGTCCCATACAGGATAAATTCAAGGAGAAAATATGCCAAGACACATATTAATCAAACTGTCAAAAATTAAATATACAAAGAAAACATATTAAAAGCAGCAAGGGAAAAACAACAAATAACACACAAGGGAATCCCCATAAGGTTAACAGCTGATCTCTCAGCAGAAACTCTGCAAGCCAGAAGGAACTAGCAGGGACATTTTTAAAGTGATGAAGGAGAAAAACCTGCAACCAAGATTACTCTACCAGCAAGGATCTCATTCAGATTTGGTGGAGAAATTAAAACCCTTACAGACAAGCAAAAGCTGAGAGTTCAGCACCACCAAACCAGCTTTACAACAAATGCTAAAGGAACTTCTCTAGGCAAGAAACACAAGAGAAGGAAAAGACCTATAATAAAGAACCCAAAACACTTAGAAAATGGGAATAGGAACATACATATCGATAATTACCTTAAATGTAAATGAACTAAATGCTCCACCAAAAGACACAGATTGGCTGAATGGATTCAAGAACAAGACCCATATATATGCTGTCTACAAGAGACCCACTTCAGACCTAGAGACACATACAGACTGAAAGTAAGGGGATGGAAAAAGATATTCCATGCAAATGGAAACAAAAAGATAGCTGGAGTAGCAATTCTCATATCAGACAAACAGACTTTAAAATAAAGACTATTACAGAGACAAAGAAGGACACTAACATAATGATCAAGCGATCGATCCAAGAAGAAGATATAACAATTGTAAATATTTATGCACCCAACATAGGAGCACCTCAATATATAAGGCAAACACTACCAGCCATAAAAGGGGAAATGAACAGTAACACATTCATAGTATGGGACTTTAACACCCCACTTTCACCAATGACAGATCATCCAAAATGAAAATAAATACGGAAACACAAGCTTTAAATGATACATTAAACAAGATGGACTTAATTGATATTTATAGGACATTCCATCCAAAAAGAACAGAACACACATTTTTCTCAAGTGCTCATGGAACATTCTCCAGGATAGATTATATCTTGGGTCACAAATCAAGCCTTGGTAAATTTAAGAAAATTGAAATTGTATCAAGTACCTTTTCCAACCACAATGCTATGAGACTAGATATCAATTACAGGAAAAGATTTGTAAAAAAATACAAACACATGGAGGCTAAACAATACACTACTTAATAACGAAGTGATCACTGAAGAAATCAAAGAGGAAAATCAAAAAATACCTAGAAACAAATGACAATAGCGACATGATGACCCAAAGCCTATGGGATGCAGAAAAAGCAGTTCTAAGAGGGAAGTTTATAGCAATACAAGCCCACCTTAAGAAACAGGAAACATGTCGAATAAACAA
>NW_022983418.1:7500-20000 GCF_011762595.2 Tursiops truncatus
AAAAAAAAAAAAAAAAAAAAAAAAAAAAAAAAAAAAAAAAAAAAAAAAAAAAAAAAAAACAAAAAAAAAAAAAAAAAAAAAAAAAAAAAAAAAAAAAAAAAAAAAAAAAAAAAAAAAAAAAAAAAAAAAAAAAAAAAAAAAAAAAAAAAAAAAAAAAAAAAAAAAAAAAAAAAAAAAAAAAAAAAAAAAAAAAAAAAAAAAAAAAAAAAAAAAAAAAAAAAAAAAAAAAAAAAAAAAAAAAAAAAAAAAAAAAAAAAAAAAAAAAAAAAAAAAAAAAAAAAAAAAAAAAAAAAAAAAAAAAAAAAAAAAAAAAAAAAAAAAAAAAAAAAAAAAAAAAAAAAAAAAAAAAAAAAAAAAAAAAAAAAAAAAAAAAAAAAAAAAAAAAAAAAAAAAAAAAAAAAAAAAAAAAAAAAAAAAAAAAAAAAAAAAAAAAAAAAAAAAAAAAAAAAAAAAAAAAAAAAAAAAAAAAAAAAAAAAAAAAAAAAAAAAAAAAAAAAAAAAAAAAAAAAAAAAAAAAAAAAAAAAAAAAAAAAAAAAAAAAAAAAAAAAAAAAAAAAAAAAAAAAAAAAAAAAAAAAAAAAAAAAAAAAAAAAAAAAAAAAAAAAAAAAAAAAAAAAAAAAAAAAAAAAAAAAAAAAAAAAAAAAAAAAAAAAAAAAAAAAAAAAAAAAAAAAAAAAAAAAAAAAAAAAAAAAAAAAAAAAAAAAAAAAAAAAAAAAAAAAAAAAAAAAAAAAAAAAAAAAAAAAAAAAAAAAAAAAAGAAAAAAAAAAAAAAAAAAAAAAAAAAAAAAAAAAAAAAAAAAAAAAAAAAAAAAAAAAAAAAAAAAAAAAAAAAAAAAAAAAAAAAAAAAAAAAAAAAAAAAAAAAAAAAAAAAAAAAAAAAAAAAAAAAAAAAAAAAAAAAAAAAAAAAAAAAAAAAAAAAAAAAAAAAAAAAAAAAAAAAAAAAAAAAAAAAAAAAAAAAAAAAAAAAAAAAAAAAAAAAACAAAAAAAAAAAAAAAAAAAAAAAAAAAAAAAAAAAAAAAAAAAAAAAAAAAAAAAAAAAAAAAAAAAAAAAAAAAAAAAAAAAAAAAAAAAAAAAAAAAAAAAAAAAAAAAAAAAAAAAAAAAAAAAAAAAAAAAAAAAAAAAAAAAAAAAAAAAAAAAAAAAAAAAAAAAAAAAAAAAAAAAAAAAAAAAAAAAAAAAAAAAAAAAAAAAAAAAAAAAAAAAAAAAAAAAAAAAAAAAAAAAAAAAAAAAAAAAAAAAAAAAAAAACAAAAAAAAAAAAAAAAAAAAAAAAAAAAAAAAAAAAAAAAAAAAAAAAAAAAAAAAAAAAAAAAAAAAAAAAAAAAAAAAAAAAAAAAAAAAAAAAAAAAAAAAAAAAAAAAAAAAAAAAAAAAAAAAAAAAAAAAAAAAAAAAAAAAAAAAAAAAAAAAAAAAAAAAAAAAAAAAAAAAAAAAAAAAAAAAAAAAAAAAAAAAAAAAAAAAAAAAAAAAAAAAAAAAAAAAAAAAAAAAAAAAAAAAAAAAAAAAAAAAAAAAAAAAAAAAAAAAAAAAAAAAAAAAAAAAAAAAAAAAAAAAAAAAAAAAAAAAAAAAAAAAAAAAAAAAAAAAAAAAAAAAAAAAAAAAAAAAAAAAAAAAAAAAAAAAAAAAAAAAAAAAAAAAAAAAAAAAAAAAAAAAAAAAAAAAAAAAAAAAAAAAAAAAAAAAAAAAAAAAAAAAAAAAAAAAAAAAAAAAAAAAAAAAAAAAAAAAAAAAAAAAAAAAAAAAAAAAAAAAAAAAAAAAAAAAAAAAAAAAAAAAAAAAAAAAAAAAAAAAAAAAAAAAAAAAAAAAAAAAAAAAAAAAAAAAAAAAAAAAAAAAAAAGAAAAAAAAAAAAAAAAAAAAAAAAAAAAAAAAAAAAAAAAAAAAAAAAAAAAAAAAAAAAAAAAAAAAAAAAAAAAAAAAAAAAAAAAAAAAAAAAAAAAAAAAAAAAAAAAAAAAAAAAAAAAAAAAAAAAAAAAAAAAAAAAAAAAAAAAAAAAAAAAAAAAAAAAAAAAAAAAAAAAAAAAAAAAAAAAAAAAAAAAAAAAAAAAAAAAAAAAAAAAAAAAAAAAAAAAAAAAAAAAAAAAAAAAAAAAAAAAAAAAAAAAAAAAAAAAAAAAAAAAAAAAAAAAAAAAAAAAAAAAAAAAAAAAAAAAAAAAAAAAAAAAAAAAAAAAAAAAAAAAAAAAAAAAAAAAAAAAAAAAAAAAAAAAAAAAAAAAAAAAAAAAAAAAAAAAAAAAAAAAAAAAAAAAAAAAAAAAAAAAAAAAAAAAAAAAAAAAAAAAAAAAAAAAAAAAAAAAAAAAAAAAAAAAAAAAAAAAAAAAAAAAAAAAAAAAAAAAAAAAAAAAAAAAAAAAAAAAAAAAAAAAAAAAAAAAAAAAAAAAAAAAAAAAAAAAAAAAAAAAAAAAAAAAAAAAAAAAAAAAAAAAAAAAAAAAAAAAAAAAAAAAAAAAAAAAAAAAAAAAAAAAAAAAAAAAAAAAAAAAAAAAAAAAAAAAAAAAAAAAAAAAAAAAAAAAAAAAAAAAAAAAAAAAAAAAA
The DNA here is from genome assembly GCF_011762595.2 of Tursiops truncatus. Classification (NCBI taxonomy): domain Eukaryota; kingdom Metazoa; phylum Chordata; class Mammalia; order Artiodactyla; family Delphinidae; genus Tursiops; species Tursiops truncatus. Next base: position 10,033 of record NW_022983418.1, read on the forward strand.
AAAAAAAAAAAAAAAAAAAAAAAAAAAAAAAAAAAAAAAAAAAAAAAAAAAAAAAAAAAAAAAAAAAAAAAAAAAAAAAAAAAAAACAAAAAAAAAAAAAAAAAAAAAAAAAAAAAAAAAAAAAAAAAAAAAAAAAAAAAAAAAAAAAAAAAAAAAAAAAAAAAAAAAAAAAAAAAAAAAAAAAAAAAAAAAAAAAAAAAAAAAAAAAAAAAAAAAAAAAAAAAAAAAAAAAAAAAAAAAAAAAAAAAAAAAAAAAAAAAAAAAAAAAAAAAAAAAAAAAAAAAAAAAAAAAAAAAAAAAAAAAAAAAAAAAAAAAAAAAAAAAAAAAAAAAAAAAAAAAAAAAAAAAAAAAAAAAAAAAAAAAAAAAAAAAAAAAAAAAAAAAAAAAAAAAAAAAAAAAAAAAAAAAAAAAAAAAAAAAAAAAAAAAAAAAAAAAAAAAAAAAAAAAAAAAAAAAAAAAAAAAAAAAAAAAAAAAAAAAAAAAAAAAAAAAAAAAAAAAAAAAAAAAAAAAAAAAAAAAAAAAAAAAAAAAAAAAAAAAAAAAAAAAAAAAAAAAAAAAAAAAAAAAAAAAAAAAAAAAAAAAAAAAAAAAAAAAAAAAAAAAAAAAAAAAAAAAAAAAAAAAAAAAAAAAAAAAAAAAAAAAAAAAAAAAAAAAAAAAAAAAAAAAAAAAAAAAAAAAAAAAAAAAAAAAAAAAAAAAAAAAAAAAAAAAAAAAAAAAAAAAAAAAAAAAAAAAAAAAAAAAAAAAAAAAAAAAAAAAAAAAAAAAAAAAAAAAAAAAAAAAAAAAAAAAAAAAAAAAAAAAAAAAAAAAAAAAAAAAAAAAAAAAAAAAAAAAAAAAAAAAAAAAAAAAAAAAAAAAAAAAAAAAAAAAAAAAAAAAAAAAAAAAAAAAAAAAAAAAAAAAAAAAAAAAAAAAAAAAAAAAAAAAAAAAAAATAAAAAAAAAAAAAAAAAAAAAAAAAAAAAAAAAAAAAAAAAAAAAAAAAAAAAAAAAAAAAAAAAAAAAAAAAAAAAAAAAAAAAAAAAAAAAAAAAAAAAAAAAAAAAAAAAAAAAAAAAAAAAAAAAAAAAAAAAAAAAAAAAAAAAAAAAAAAAAAAAAAAAAAAAAAAAAAAAAAAAAAAAAAAAAAAAAAAAAAAAAAAAAAAAAAAAAAAAAAAAAAAAAACAAAAAAAAAAAAAAAAAAAAAAAAAAAAAAAAAAAAAAAAAAAAAAAAAAAAAAAAAAAAAAAAAAAAAAAAAAAAAAAAAAAAAAAAAAAAAAAAAAAAAAAAAAAAAAAAAAAAAAAAAAAAAAAAAAAAAAAAAAAAAAAAAAAAAAAAAAAAAAAAAAAAAAAAAAAAAAAAAAAAAATCAAAAAAAAAAAAAAAAAAAAAAAAAAAAAAAAAAAAAAAAAAAAAAAAAAAAAAAAAAAAAAAAAAAAAAAAAAAAAAAAAAAAAAAAAAAAAAAAAAAAAAAAAAAAAAAAAAAAAAAAAAAAAAAAAAAAAAAAAAAAAAAAAAAAAAAAAAAAAAAAAAAAAAAAAAAAAAAAAAAAAAGAAAAAAAAAAAAAAAAAAAAAAAAAAAAAAAAAAAAAAAAAAAAAAAAAAAAAAAAAAAAAAAAAAAAAAAAAAAAAAAAAAAAAAAAAAAAAAAAAAAAAAAAAAAAAAAAAAAAAAAAAAAAAAAAAAAAAAAAAAAAAAAAAAAAAAAAAAAAAAAAAAAAAAAAAAAAAAAAAAAAAAAAAAAAAAAAAAAAAAAAAAAAAAAAAAAAAAAAAAAAAAAAAAAAAAAAAAAAAAAAAAAAAAAAAAAAAAAAAAAAAAAAAAAAAAAAAAAAAAAAAAAAAAAAAAAAAAAAAAAAAAAAAAAAAAAAAAAAAAAAAAAAAAAAAAAAAAAAAAAAAAAAAAAAAAAAAAAAAAAAAAAAAAAAAAAAAAAAAAAAAAAAAAAAAAAAAAAAAAAAAAAAAAAAAAAATAAAAAAAAAAAAAAAAAAAAAAAAAAAAAAAAAAAAAAAAAAAAAAAAAAAAAAAAAAAAAAAAAAAAAAAAAAAAAAAAAAAAAAAAAAAAAAAAAAAAAAAAAAAAAAAAAAAAAAAAAAAAAAAAAAAAAAAAAAAAAAAAAAAAAAAAAAAAAAAAAAAAAAAAAAAAAAAAAAAAAAAAAAAAAAAAAAAAAAAAAAAAAAAAACAAAAAAAAAAAAAAAAAAAAAAAAAAAAAAAAAAAAAAAAAAAAAAAAAAAAAAAAAAAAAAAAAAAAAAAAAAAAAAAAAAAAAAAAAAAAAAAAAAAAAAAAAAAAAAAAAAAAAAAAAAAAAAAAAAAAAAAAAAAAAAAAAAAAAAAAAAAAAAAAAAAAAAAAAAAAAAAAAAAAAAAAAAAAAAAAAAAAAAAAAAAAAAAAAAAAAAAAAAAAAAAAAAAAAAAAAAAAAAAAAAAAAAAAAAAAAAAAAAAAAAAAAAAAAAAAAAAAAAAAAAAAAAAAAAAAAAAAAAAAAAAAAAAAAAAAAAAAAAAAAAAAAAAAAAAAAAAAAAAAAAAAAAAAAAAAAAAAAAAAAAAAAAAAACAAAAAAAAAAAAAAAAAAAAAAAAAAAAAAAAAAAAAAAAAAAAAAAAAAAAAAAAAAAAAAAAAAAAAAAAAAAAAAAAAAAAAAAAAAAAAAAAAAAAAAAAAAAAAAAAAAAAAAAAAAAAAAAAAAAAAAAAAAAAAAAAAAAAAAAAAAAAAAAAAAAAAAAAAAAAAAAAAAAAAAAAAAAAAAAAAAAAAAAAAAAAAAAAAAAAAAAAAAAAAAAAAAACAAAAAAAAAAAAAAAAAAAAAAAAAAAAAAAAAAAAAAAAAAAAAAAAAAAAAAAAAAAAAAAAAAAAAAAAAAAAAAAAAAAAAAAAAAAAAAAAAAAAAAAAAAAACAAAAAAAAAAAAAAAAAAAAAAAAAAAAAAAAAAAAAAAAAAAAAAAAAAAAAAAAAAAAAAAAAAAAAAAAAAAAAAAAAAAAAAAAAAAAAAAAAAAAAAAAAAAAAAAAAAAAAAAAAAAAAAAAAAAAAAAAAAAAAAAAAAAAAAAAAAAAAAAAAAAAAAAAAAAAAAAAAAAAAAAAAAAAAAAAAAAAAAAAAAAAAAAAAAAAAAAAAAAAAAAAAAAAAAAAAAAAAAAAAAAAAAAAAAAAAAAAAAAAAAAAAAAAAAAAAAAAAAAAAAAAAAAAAAAAAAAAAAAAAAAAAAAAAAAAAAAAAAAAAAAAAATAAAAAAAAAAAAAAAAAAAAAAAAAAAAAAAAAAAAAAAAAAAAAAAAAAAAAAAAAAAAAAAAAAAAAAAAAAAAAAAAAAAAAAAAAAAAAAAAAAAAAAAAAAAAAAAAAAAAAAAAAAAAAAAAAAAAAAAAAAAAAAAAAAAAAAAAAAAAAAAAAAAAAAAAAAAAAAAAAAAAAAAAAAAAAAAAAAAAAAAAAAAAAAAAAAAAAAAAAAAAAAAAAAAAAAAAAAAAAAAAAAAAAAAAAAAAAAAAAAAAAAAAAAAAAAAAAAAAAAAAAAAAAAAAAAAAAAAAAAAAAAAAAAAAAAAAAAAAAAAAAAAAAAAAAAAAAAAAAAAAAAAAAAAAAAAAAAAAAAAAAAAAAAAAAAAAAAAAAAAAAAAAAAAAAAAAAAAAAAAAAAAAAAAAAAAAAAAAAAAAAAAAAAAAAAAAAAAAAAAAAAAAAAAAAAAAAAAAAAAAAAAAAAAAAAAAAAAAAAAAAAAAAAAAAAAAAAAAAAAAAAAAAAAAAAAAAAAAAAAAAAAAAAAAAAAAAAAAAAAAAAAAAAAAAAAAAAAAAAAAAAAAAAAAAAAAAAAAAAACAAAAAAAAAAAAAAAAAAAAAAAAAAAAAAAAAAAAAAAAAAAAAAAAAAAAAAAAAAAAAAAAAAAAAAAAAAAAAAAAAAAAAAAAAAAAAAAAAAAAAAAAAAAAAAAAAAAAAAAAAAAAAAAAAAAAAAAAAAAAAAAAAAAAAAAAAAAAAAAAAAAAAAAAAAAAAAAAAAAAAAAAAAAAAAAAAAAAAAAAAAAAAAAAAAAAAAAAAAAAAAAAAAAAAAAAAAAAAAAAAAAAAAAAAAAAAAAAAAAAAAAAAAAAAAAAAAAAAAAAAAAAAAAAAAAAAAAAAAAAAAAAAAAAAAAAAAAAAAAAAAAAAAAAAAAAAAAAAAAAAAAAAAAAAAAAAAAAAAAAAAAAAAAAAAAAAAAAAAAAAAAAAAAAAAAAAAAAAAAAAAAAAAAAAAAAAAAAAAAAAAAAAAAAAAAAAAAAAAAAAAAAAAAAAAAAAAAAAAAAAAAAAAAAAAAAAAAAAAAAAAAAAAAAAAAAAAAAAAAAAAAAAAAAAAAAAAAAAAAAAAAAAAAAAAAAAAAAAAAAAAAAAAAAAAAAAAAAAAAAAAAAAAAAAAAAAAAAAAAAAAAAAAAAAAAAAAAAAAAAAAAAAAAAAAAAAAAAAAAAAAAAAAAAAAAAAAAAAAAAACAAAAAAAAAAAAAAAAAAAAAAAAAAAAAAAAAAAAAAAAAAAAAAAAAAAAAAAAAAAAAAAAAAAAAAAAAAAAAAAAAAAAAAAAAAAAAAAAAAAAAAAAAAAAAAAAAAAAAAAAAAAAAAAAAAAAAAAAAAAAAAAAAAAAAAAAAAAAAAAAAAAAAAAAAAAAAAAAAAAAAAAAAAAAAAAAAAAAAAAAAAAAAAAAAAAAAAACAAAAAAAAAAAAAAAAAAAAAAAAAAAAAAAAAAAAAAAAAAAAAAAAAAAAAAAAAAAAAAAAAAAAAAAAAAAAAAAAAAAAAAAAAAAAAAAAAAAAAAAAAAAAAAAAAAAAAAAAAAAAAAAAAAAAAAAAAAAAAAAAAAAAAAAAAAAAAAAAAAAAAAAAACAAAAAAAAAAAAAAAAAAAAAAAAAAAAAAAAAAAAAAAAAAAAAAAAAAAAAAAAAAAAAAAAAAAAAAAAAAAAAAAAAAAAAAAAAAAAAAAAAAAAAAAAAAAAAAAAAAAAAAAAAAAAAAAAAAAAAAAAAAAAAAAAAAAAAAAAAAAAAAAAAAAAAAAAAAAAAAAAAAAACAAAAAAAAAAAAAAAAAAAAAAAAAAAAAAAAAAAAAAAAAAAAAAAAAAAAAAAAAAAAAAAAAAAAAAAAAAAAAAAAAAAAAAAAAAAAAAAAAAAAAAAAAAAAAAAAAAAAAAAAAAAAAAAAAAAAAAAAAAAAAAAAAAAAAAAAAAAAAAAAAAAAAAAAAAAAAAAAAAAAAAAAAAAAAAAAAAAAAAAAAAAAAAAAAAAAAAAAAAAAAAAAAAAAAAAAAAAAAAAAAAAAAAAAAAAAAAAAAAAAAAAAAAAAAAAAAAAAAAAAAAAAAAAAAAAAAAAAAAAAAAAAAAAAAAAAAAAAAAAAAAAAAAAAAAAAAAAAAAAAAAAAAAAAAAAAAAAAAAAAAAAAAAAAAAAAAAAAAAAAAAAAAAAAAAAAAAAAAAAAAAAAAAAAAAAAAAAAAAAAAAAAAAAAAAAAAAAAAAAAAAAAAAAAAAAAAAAAAAAAAAAAAAAAAAAAAAAAAAAAAAAAAAAAAAAAAAAAAAAAAAAAAAAAAAAAAAAAAAAAAAAAAGAAAAAAAAAAAAAAAAAAAAAAAAAAAAAAAAAAAAAAAAACAAAAAAAAAAAAAAAAAAAAAAAAAAAAAAAAAAAAAAAAAAAAAAAAAAAAAAAAAAAAAAAAAAAAAAAAAAAAAAAAAAAAAAAAAAAAAAAAAAAAAAAAAAAAAAAAAAAAAAAAAAAAAAAAAAAAAAAAAAAAAAAAAAAAAAAAAAAAAAAAAAAAAAAAAAAAAAAAAAAAAAAAAAAAAAAAAAAAAAAAAAAAAAAAAAAAAAAAAAAAAAAAAAAAAAAAAAAAAAAAAAAAAAAAAAAAAAAAAAAAAAAAAAAAAAAAAAAAAAAAAAAATAAAAAAAAAAAAAAAAAAAAAAAAAAAAAAAAAAAAAAAAAAAAAAAAAAAAAAAAAAAAAAAAAAAAAAAAAAAAAAAAAAAAAAAAAAAAAAAAAAAAAAAAAAAAAAAAAAAAAAAAAAAAAAAAAAAAAAAAAAAAAAAAAAAAAAAAAAAAAAAAAAAAAAAAAAAAAAAAAAAAAAAAAAAAAAAAAAAAAAAAAAAAAAAAAAAAAAAAAAAAAAAAAAAAAAAAAAAAAAAAAAAAAAAAAAAAAAAAAAAAAAAAAAAAAACAAAAAAAAAAAAAAAAAAAAAAAAAAAAAAAAAAAAAAAAAAAAAAAAAAAAAAAAAAAAAAAAAAAAAAAAAAAAAAAAAAAAAAAAAAAAAAAAAAAAAAAAAAAAAAAAAAAAAAAAAAAAAAAAAAAAAAAAAAAAAAAAAAAAAAAAAAAAAAAAAAAAAAAAAAAAAAAAAAAAAAAAAAAAAAAAAAAAAAAAAAAAAAAAAAAAAAAAAAAAAAAAAAAAAAAAAAAAAAAAAAAAAAAAAAAAAAAAAAAAAAAAAAAAAAAAAAAAAAAAAAAAAAAAAAAAAAAAAAAAAAAAAAAAAAAAAAAAAAAAAAAAAAAAAAAAAAAAAAAAAAAAAAAAAAAAAAAAAAAAAAAAAAAAAAAAAAAAAAAAAAAAAAAAAAAAAAAAAAAAAAAAAAAAAAAAAAAAAAAAAAAAAAAAAAAAAAAAAAAAAAAAAAAAAAAAAAAAAAAAAAAAAAAAAAAAAAAAAAAAAAAAAAACAAAAAAAAAAAAAAAAAAAAAAAAAAAAAAAAAAAAAAAAAAAAAAAAAAAAAAAAAAAAAAAAAAAAAAAAAAAAAAAAAAAAAAAAAAAAAAAAAAAAAAAAAAAAAAAAAAAAAAAAAAAAAAAAAAAAAAAAAAAAAAAAAAAAAAAAAAAAAAAAAAAAAAAAAAAAAAAAAAAAAAAAAAAAAAAAAAAAAAAAAAAAAAAAAAAAAAAAAAAAAAAAAAAAAAAAAAAAAAAAAAAAAAAAAAAAAAAAAAAAAAAAAAAAAAAAAAAAAAAAAAAAAAAAAAAAAAAAAAAAAAAAAAAAAAAAAAAAAAAAAAAAAAAAAAAAAAAAAAAAAAAAAAAAAAAAAAAACAAAAAAAAAAAAAAAAAAAAAAAAAAAAAAAAAAAAAAAAAAAAAAAAAAAAAAAAAAAAAAAAAAAAAAAAAAAAAAAAAAAAAAAAAAAAAAAAAAAAAAAAAAAAAAAAAAAAAAAAAAAAAAAAAAAAAAAAAAAAAAAAAAAAAAAAAAAAAAAAAAAAAAAAAAAAAAAAAAAAAAAAAAAAAAAAAAAAAAAAAAAAAAAAAAAAAAAAAAAAAAAAAAAAAAAAAAAAAAAAAAAAAAAAAAAAAAAAAAAAAAAAAAAAAAAAAAAAAAAAAAAAAAAAAAAAAAAAAAAAAAAAAAAAAAAAAAAAAAAAAAAAAAAAAAAAAAAAAAAAAAAAAAAAAAAAAAAAAAAAAAAAAAAAAAAAAAAAAAAAAAAAAAAAAAAAAAAAAAAAAAAAAAAAAAAAAAAAAAAAAAAAAAAAAAAAAAAAAAAAAAAAAAAAAAAAAAAAAAAAAAAAAAAAAAAAAAAAAAAAAAAAAAAAAAAAAAAACAAAAAAAAAAAAAAAAAAAAAAAAAAAAAAAAAAAAAAAAAAAAAAAAAAAAAAACAAAAAAAAAAAAAAAAAAAAAAAAAAAAAAAAAAAAAAAAAAAAAAAAAAAAAAAAAAAAAAAAAAAAAAAAAAAAAAAAAAAAAAAAAAAAAAAAAAAAAAAAAAAAAAAAAAAAAAAAAAAAAAAAAAAAAAAAAAAAAAAAAAAAAAAAAAAAAAAAAAAAAAAAAAAAAAAAAAAAAAAAAAAAAAAAAAAAAAAAAAAAAAAAAAAAAAAAAAAAAAAAAAAAAAAAAAAAAAAAAAAAAAAAAAAAAAAAAAAAAAAAAAAAAAAAAAAAAAAAAAAAAAAAAAAAAAAAAAAAAAAAAAAAAAAAAAAAAAAAAAAAAAAAAAAAAAAAAAAAAAAAAAAAAAAAAAAAAAAAAAAAAAAAAAAAAAAAAAAAAAAAAAAAAAAAAAAAAAAAAAAAAAAAAAAAAAAAAAAAAAAAAAAAAAAAAAAAAAAAAAAAAAAAAAAAAAAAAAAAAAAAAAAAAAAAAAAAAAAAAAAAAAAAAAAAAAAAAAAAAAAAAAAAAAAAAAAAAAAAAAAAAAAAAAAAAAAAAAATAAAAAAAAAAAAAAAAAAAAAAAAAAAAAAAAAAAAAAAAAAAAAAAAAAAAAAAAAAAAAAAAAAAAAAAAAAAAAAAAAAAAAAAAAAAAAAAAAAAAAAAAAAAAAAAAAAAAAAAAAAAAATAAAAAAAAAAAAAAAAAAAAAAAAAAAAAAAAAAAAAAAAAAAAAAAAAAAAAAAAAAAAAAAAAAAAAAAAAAAAAACAAAAAAAAAAAAAAAAAAAAAAAAAAAAAAAAAAAAAAAAAAAAAAAAAAAAAAAAAAAAAAAAAAAAAAAAAAAAAAAAAAAAAAAAAAAAAAAAAAAAAAAAAAAAAAAAAAAAAAAAAAAAAAAAAAAAAAAAAAAAAAAAAAAAAAAAAAAAAAAAAAAAAAAAAAAAAAAAAAAAAAAAAAAAAAAAAAAAAAAAAAAAAAAAAAAAAAAAAAAAAAAAAAAAAAAAAAAAAAAAAAAAAAAAAAAAAAAAAAAAAAAAAAAAAAAAAAAAAAAAAAAAAAAAAAAAAAAAAAAAAAAAAAAAAAAAAAAAAAAAAAAAAAAAAAAAAAAAAAAAAAAAAAAAAAAAAAAAAAAAAAAAAAAAAAAAAAAAAAAAAAAAAAAAAAAAAAAAAAAAAAAAAAAAAAAAAAAAAAAAAAAAAAAAAAAAAAAAAAAAAAAAAAAAAAAAAAAAAAAAAAAAAAAAAAAAAAAAAAAAAAAAAAAAAAAAAAAAAAAAAAAAAAAAAAAAAAAAAAAAAAAAAAAAAAAAAAAAAAAAAAAAAAAAAAAAAAAAAAAAAAAAAAAAAAAAAAAAAAAAAAAAAAAAAAAAAAAAAAAAAAAAAAAAAAAAAAAAAAAAAAAAAAAAAAAAAAAAAAAAAAAAAAAAAAAAAAAAAAAAAAAAAAAAAAAAAAAAAAAAAAAAAAAAAAAAAAAAAAAAAAAAAAAAAAAAAAAAAAAAAAAAAAAAAAAAAAAAAAAAAAAAAAAAAAAAAAAAAAAAAAAAAAAAAAAAAAAAAAAAAAAAAAAAAAAAAAAAAAAAAAAAAAAAAAAAAAAAAAAAAAAAAAAAAAAAAAAAAAAAAAAAAAAAAAAAAAAAAAAAAAAAAAAAAAAAAAAAAAAAAAAAAAAAAAAAAAAAAAAAAAAAAAAAAAAAAAAAAAAAAAAAAAAAAAAAAAAAAAAAAAAAAAAAAAAAAAAAAAAAAAAAAAAAAAAAAAAAAAAAAAAAAAAAAAAAAAAAAAAAAAAAAAAAAAAAAAAAAAAAAAAAAAAAAAAAAAAAAAAAAAAAAAAAAAAAAAAAAAAAAAAAAAAAAAAAAAAAAAAAAAAAAAAAAAAAAAAAAAAAAAAAAAAAAAAAAAAAAAAAAAAAAAAAAAAAAAAAAAAAAAAAAAAAAAAAAAAAAAAAAAAAAAAAAAAAAAAAAAAAAAAAAAAAAAAAAAAAAAAAAAAAAAAAAAAAAAAAAAAAAAAAAAAAAAAAAAAAAAAAAAAAAAAAAAAAAAAAAAAAAAAAAAAAAAAAAAAAAAAAAAAAAAAAAAAAAAAAAAAAAAAAAAAAAAAAAAAAAAAAAAAAAAAAAAAAAAAAAAAAAAAAAAAAAAAAAAAAAAAAAAAAAAAAAAAAAAAAAAAAAAAAAAAAAAAAAAAAAAAAAAAAAAAAAAAAAAAAAAAAAAAAAAAAAAAAAAAAAAAAAAAAAAAAAAAAAAAAAAAAAAAAAAAAAAAAAAAAAAAAAAAAAAAAAAAAAAAAAAAAAAAAAAAAAAAAAAAAAAAAAAAAAAAAAAAAAAAAAAAAAAAAAAAAAAAAAAAAAAAAAAAAAAAAAAAAAAAAAAAAAAAAAAAAAAAAAAAAAAAAAAAAAAAAAAAAAAAAAAAAAAAAAAAAAAAAAAAAAAAAAAAAAAAAAAAAAAAAAAAAAAAAAAAAAAAAAAAAAAAAAAAAAAAAAAAAAAAAAAAAAAAAAAAAAAAAAAAAAAAAAAAA
>NW_022983418.1:25000-28493 GCF_011762595.2 Tursiops truncatus
AAAAAAAAAAAAAAAAAAAAAAAAAAAAAAAAAAAAAAAAAAAAAAAAAAAAAAAAAAAAAAAAAAAAAAAAAAAAAAAAAAAAAAAAAAAAAAAAAAAAAAAAAAAAAAAAAAAAAAAAAAAAAAAAAAAAAAAAAAAAAAAAAAAAAAAAAAAAAAAAAAAAAAAAAAAAAAAAAAAAAAAAAAAAAAAAAAAAAAAAAAAAAAAAAAAAAAAAAAAAAAAAAAAAAAAAAAAAAAAAAAAAAAAAAAAAAAAAAAAAAAAAAAAAAAAAAAAAAAAAAAAAAAAAAAAAAAAAAAAAAAAAAAAAAAAAAAAAAAAAAAAAAAAAAAAAAAAATAAAAAAAAAAAAAAAAAAAAAAAAAAAAAAAAAAAAAAAAAAAAAAAAAAAAAAAAAAAAAAAAAAAAAAAAAAAAAAAAAAAAAAAAAAAAAAAAAAAAAAAAAAAAAAAAAAAAAAAAAAAAAAAAAAAAAAAAAAAAAAAAAAAAAAAAAAAAAAAAAAAAAAAAAAAAAAAAAAAAAAAAAAAAAAAAAAAAAAAAAAAAAAAAAAAAAAAAAAAAAAAAAAAAAAAAAAAAAAAACAAAAAAAAAAAAAAAAAAAAAAAAAAAAAAAAAAAAAAAAAAAAAAAAAAAAAAAAAAACAAAAAAAAAAAAAAAAAAAAAAAAAAAAAAAAAAAAAAAAAAAAAAAAAAAAAAAAAAAAAAAAAAACAAAAAAAAAAAAAAAAAAAAAAAAAAAAAAAAAAAAAAAAAAAAAAAAAAAAAAAAAAAAAAAAAAAAAAAAAAAAAAAAAAAAAAAAAAAAAAAAAAAAAAAAAAAAAAAAAAAAAAAAAAAAAAAAAAAAAAAAAAAAAAAAAAAAAAAAAAAAAAAAAAAAAAAAAAAAAAAAAAAAAAAAAAAAAAAAAAAAAAAAAAAAAAAAAAAAAAAAAAAAAAAAAAAAAAAAAAAAAAAAAAAAAAAAAAAAAAAAAAAAAAAAAAAAAAAAAAAAAAAAAAAAAAAAAAAAAAAAAAAAAAAAAAAAAAAAAAAAAAAAAAAAAAAAAAAAAAAAAAAAAAAACAAAAAAAAAAAAAAAAAAAAAAAAAAAAAAAAAAAAAAAAAAAAAAAAAAAAAAAAAAAAAAAAAAAAAAAAAAAAAAAAAAAAAAAAAAAAAAAAAAAAAAAAAAAAAAAAAAAAAAAAAAAAAAAAAAAAAAAAAAAAAAAAAAAAAAAAAAAAAAAAAAAAAAAAAAAAAAAAAAAAAAAAAAAAAAAAAAAAAAAAAAAAAAAAAAAAAAAAAAAAAAAAAAAAAGAAAAAAAAAAAAAAAAAAAAAAAAAAAAAAAAAAAAAAAAAAAAAAAAAAAAAAAAAAAAAAAAAAAAAAAAAAAAAAAAAAAAAAAAAAAAAAAAAAAAAAAAAAAAAAAAAAAAAAAAAAAAAAAAAAAAAAAAAAAAAAAAAAAAAAAAAAAAAAAAAAAAAAAAAAAAAAAAAAAAAAAAAAAAAAAAAAAAAAAAAAAAAAAAAAAAAAAAAAAAAAAAAAAAAAAAAAAAAAAAAAAAAAAAAAAAAAAAAAAAAAAAAAAAAAAAAAAAAAAAAAAAAAAAAAAAAAAAAAAAAAAAAAAAAAAAAAAAAAAAAAAAAAAAAAAAAAAAAAAAAAAAAAAAAAAAAAAAAAAAAAAAAAAAAAAAAAAAAAAAAAAAAAAAAAAAAAAAAAAAAAAAAAAAAAAAAAAAAAAAAAAAAAAAAAAAAAAAAAAAAAACAAAAAAAAAAAAAAAAAAAAAAAAAAAAAAAAAAAAAAAAAAAAAAAAAAAAAAAAAAAAAAAAAAAAAAAAAAAAAAAAAAAAAAAAAAAAAAAAAAAAAAAAAAAAAAAAACAAAAAAAAAAAAAAAAAAAAAAAAAAAAAAAAAAAAAAAAAAAAAAAAAAAAAAAAAAAAAAAAAAAAAAAAAAAAAAAAAAAAAAAAAAAAAAAAAAAAAAAAAAAAAAAAAAAAAAAAAAAAAAAAAAAAAAAAAAAAAAAAAAAAAAAAAAAAAAAAAAAAAAAAAAAAAAAAAAAAAAAAAAAAAAAAAAAAAAAAAACAAAAAAAAAAAAAAAAAAAAAAAAAAAAAAAAAAAAAAAAAAAAAAAAAAAAAAAAAAAAAAAAAAAAAAAAAAAAAAAAAAAAAAAAAAAAAAAAAAAAAAAAAAAAAAAAAAAAAAAAAAAAAAAAAAAAAAAAAAAAAAAAAAAAAAAAAAAAAAAAAAAAAAAAAAAAAAAAAAAAAAAAAAAAAAAAAAAAAAAAAAAAAAAAAAAAAAAAAAAAAAAAAAAAAAAAAAAAAAAAAAAAAAAAAAAAAAAAAAAAAAAAAAAAAAAAAAAAACAAAAAAAAAAAAAAAAAAAAAAAAAAAAAAAAAAAAAAAAAAAAAAAAAAAAAAAAAAAAAAAAAAAAAAAAAAAAAAAAAAAAAAAAAAAAAAAAAAAAAAAAAAAAAAAAACAAAAAAAAAAAAAAAAAAAAAAAAAAAAAAAAAAAAAAAAAAAAAAAAAAAAAAAAAAAAAAAAAAAAAAAAAAAAAAAAAAAAAAAAAAAAAAAAAAAAAAAAAAAAAAAAAAAAAAAAAAAAAAAAAAAAAAAAAAAAAAAAAAAAAAAAAAAAAAAAAAAAAAAAAAAAAAATAAAAAAAAAAAAAAAAAAAAAAAAAAAAAAAAAAAAAAAAAAAAAAAAAAAAAAAAAAAAAAAAACAAAAAAAAAAAAAAAAAAAAAAAAAAAAAAAAAAAAAAAAAAAAAAAAAAAAAAAAAAAAAAAAAAAAAAAAAAAAAAAAAAAAAAAAAAAAAAAAAAAAAAAAAAAAAAAAAAAAAAAAAAAAAAAAAAAAAAAAAAAAAAAAAAAAAAAAAAAAAAAAAAAAAAAAAAAAAAAAAAAAAAAAAAAAAAAAAAAAAAAAAAAAAAAAAAAAAAAAAAAAAAAAAAAAAAAAAAAAAAAAAAAAAAAAAAAAAAAAAAAAAAAAAAAAAAAAAAAAAAAAAAAAAAAAAAAAAAAAAAAAAAAACAAAAAAAAAAAAAAAAAAAAAAAAAAAAAAAAAAAAAAAAAAAAAAAAAAAAAAAAAAAAAAAAAAAAAAAAAAAAAAAAAAAAAAAAAAAAAAAAAAAAAAAAAAAAAAAAAAAAAAAAAAAAAAAAAAAAAAAAAAAAAAAAAAAAAAAAAAAAAAAAAAAAAAAAAAAAAAAAACAAAAAAAAAAAAAAAAAAAAAAAAAAAAAAAAAAAAAAAAAAAAAAAAAAAAAAAAAAAAAAAAAAAAAAAAAAAAAAAAAAAAAAAAAAAAAAAAAAAAAAAAAAAAAAAAAAAAAAAAAAAAAAAAAAAAAAAAAAAAAAAAAAAAAAAAAAAAAAAAAAAAAAAAAAAAAAAAAAAAAAAAAAAAAAAAAAAAAAAAAAAAAAAAAAAAAAAAAAAAAAAAAAAAAAAAAAAAAAAAAAAAAAAAAAAAAAAAAAAAAAAAAAAAAAAAAAAAAAAAAAAAAAAAAAAAAAAAAAAAAAAAAAAAAAAAAAAAAAAAAAAAAAAAAAAAAA
>NW_022983419.1:0-76864 GCF_011762595.2 Tursiops truncatus
TCAAAAAGGATCTTGCTGTGATTTATGTCATAGAGTGTTCTGCCTATGTTTTTCCTCTCAGAGTTTAATACTTTCTGGCCTTACATTTAGGTCTTTAACCTATATTGAGCTTATTTTTGTGTATGATGTTAGGGAGTGTTCTATTCTCATACTTTAACATGTACCTCTCCTGTTTTCCCAGCACCAATTATTGAAGAGGCTGTCCTTTCTCCACTGTACATTCCTGCCTATTTATCAAAGATAAGGTGACCATATGTGCATGGGTTTATCTCTGGGCTTTCTATCCTGTTCCATTGATCTATATTTCTGTTTTTGTGCCAGTGCCTTACTGTGTTGATTACTATAGCTTTGTAGTATAGTCTGAAGACTGGGAGCCTCATTTCTCCAGCTCCGTTTTTTGTTCTCAAGATTGCTTTGGCTATTCAGTGTCTTTTGTGTTTCCATGCAAACTGTGAAATTTCTTGTACTAGTTCTGTGAAAAATGCCAGTGGTAGTTTGATAGGGATTGCAATGAATCTGTAGATTGCTTTTGGTAGTATTGTCATTTTCACAATGTTGATTCTTCCAATCCAAGAACAAGGTATATGTCTCCATCTATTTGTATCATCTTTAATTTCTTTCATCAGTGTCTTATAATTTTCTGAATACAGTTCTTTTGACTCCTTAGGTAAGTTTTTTCCTAGATATTTTACTCATTTTGTTGCTACAGTGAAGGGGAGTGTTTTACTGATGTCACTTTTAGATTTTTGATCATTAGTGTATAGGAATGCCAGAGATACCTGTGCATTAATTTTGTATCCTGCAACTTTACCAAATCCATTGATCAGCTCTAGTAGTTTTCTGGTAGCATCTTTAGGATTCTCTATGTATAGTGTCATGTCATCTGCAAAGAGTGACAGCTTTACTTCTTCTTTTCCGATTTGGATTCCTTTTATTTCCTTTCCTTTGCTGATTGCTGTGGCTAAAACTTCCAAAACTATGCTGTATAAGAGTGTTGAGAGTGGGCAAACTTGTCTTTTTCCTCTTCTTAGTGGAAATGTTTTCAGTTTTTCACCATTGAGGACGATGTTGGCTGTGGGTTTGTCATATATGACCTTTATTATGTTGAGGAAAGTTCCCTCTATTCCTATTTTCTGGAGGGTTTTTTTCATAAATAGGTGTTGAATTTTGTCGAAAGCTTTCTCTACGTCTATTGAGATGACCATATGGTTTTTCTCATTCAATTTGTTAATACGGTGTATCATATTGATTGATATTCATATATTGAAGAATCCTTGCATTCCTGGAATTAATCCCAGTTAATCATGGTGTATCATCCTCTTAATGTGCTGTTGGATTTTGTTTGCAAGTATTTTGTTGAGGATTTTTACATCTATGTTCATCAGTGATATTGGCCTGTAGTTTTCTTTCTTTGTGACATCTTTGTCTGGTTTTGGTACCAGGGTGATTGTGGCCTCGTAGAAGGAGTTTGGGAGTGTTACTCCCTCTGCTATATTTTGGAAGAGTTTGAGAAGGATAGGTGTTAGCTCTTCTCTAAATGTTTGATAGAATTCGCCTGTGAAGCCATCTGGTCCTGGGCTTTTGTTGTTGGAAGATTTTTTTTTTTTTTTTTTTTGCGGTACGCGGGCCTCGAACTGTTGTGGCCTCTCCCATTGCGGAGCACAGGCTCCAGATGCACAGACTCAGCGGCCATGGCTCACGGGTCCAGCCGCTCCGCGGCATGTGGGATCTTCCCAGACCGGGGCATGAAACCCGTGTCCCCTGCATCGGCAGGCAGACTCTCAACCACTGTGCCACCAGGGAAGCCCTGTTGGAAGATTTTTAATCACAGTTTCATTTTCAATGCTTGTGATTGGTCTGTTCATGTTTTCTATTTCTTCTTGATTCACACTTTGCAGGTTGTGCATTTCTAAGAATTTTTACATTTTCCAGGTTGTCCATTTCATTGGCATAGAGTTGCTTGTAGTAACCTCTCATGATCTTTTTTATTTCTGCAGTGTCAGTTGTTACTTCTCCTTTTTCATTTCTAATTCTTTCGATTTGAGTCTAGGTAATGGTTTATCAATTTTCTTTATCTTCTCAAAGAACCCGCTTTTAGTTTTGTTGATCTTTGCTATTGTTTCCTTCATTTCTTTTTCATTTATTTCTGATCAGATATTTATGATTTCTTTCCTTCTGCTAACTTTGAGGGTTTTTTGTGCTTCTTTCTCCAACTGCTTTAGGCACAAGTTTAGTTTATTTATTTGAGATGTTTCTTGTTTCTTAATGTAGAAACTACTATATTGCTATAAACTTCCCTCTTAGAACTGCTTTTGCTGCATCCCATAGGTTTTGAGTCATCGTGCCTCCCTTGTCATTTGTTTCTAGGTTTTTTCTAATCTCTTCTTTGATTTCTTCAGTGATCACTTCGTTATTAGGTAGTTTATTGTTTAGCCTCCATCTGTTTGTATTTTTTACAGATCGTTTCCTGTAATTGATATCTAGTCTCATAGCATTGTGGTCAGATAAGATACTTGATACAATTTCAATTTTCTTAAATTTACCAAGGCTTGATTTGTGACCCAAGATATGATCTATCCTGGAGAATGTTCCATGAGCACTTGAGAAAAATGTGTATTCTGTTGTTTTTGGATGGAATGTCCTATAAATATCAATTAAGTCCATCTTGTTTAATGTATCATTTAAAGCTTGTGTTTCCTTATTTATTTTCATTTCGGATGATCTGTCCATTGGTGAAAGTGGGGTGTTAAAGTCCCCTACTCTGAATGTGTTACTGTCGATTTCCCCTTTAATGGCTGTTAGTGTTTGCCTTATGTATTGAAGTTCTCCTCTATTGGGTGCATAAATATTTACAATTGTTATATCTGTTCTTGGATCGATCCCTTGATCATTATGTAGTGTCCTTCTTTGTCTCTTCTAATAGTCTTTATTTTAAAGTCTATTTTGTTTGATATGAGAATTGCTTCTCCAGCTTTCTTTTGGTTTCCATTTTCATGGAATATCTTTTTCCATCCCCTCACTATCAGTCTGTATGTGTCTCTAGGTCTGAAGTGGGTGTCTTGTAGACAGCATATATATGGGTTTTGTTTTTGTATCCATTCAGCCAGTCTGTGTCTTTTGGTGGGAGCATTTAGTCCATTTACATTTAAGGTAATTATCGATATGTATGTTCCTATTCCCATGTTCTTAATTGTCTTTGATTTTTTATTGTACGTCCTTTCCTTCTCTTGTGTTTCTTGCCTAGAGAGGTTCCTTTAGCATTTGTTGTAAAGCTGGGTTGGTGGTGCTGAAGTCTCTCAGCTTTTACTTGGTGGTAAAGGTTTTAATTTCTCCATCAAATCTGAATGAGATCCTTGCTGGGTAAAGTAATCTTGTTTGTACATTTTTCTCCTTCATCACTTTAAATATGTCCTGCCAGTCTCTTCTGGCTTGAAGAGTTTCTGCTGGAAGTTCAGCCGTTAACGTTATGGGGAATCCCTTGTGTGTTATTTGTTGTTTCTCCCTTGCTGTTTTTAATGTGCTTTCTTTGTATTTAATTTTTGACAGTTTAATTAATATGTTTCTTGGCGTGTTTCTCCTTGGATTTATACTGTATGGGATTCTCTGTGCTTCCTGGATTTGATTAATTATCTCCTTTCCCATATTAGGGAAATTTTCAACTATTATCTCTTCAAATATATTCTCAGTCCCTTTGTTTTTCTCTTCTTCTTTTGGACCCCCTATAATTTGAATGCTGGTGCATTTAATGTTGTCCCAGATGTCTCTGAGACTGTCCTAAGTTCTTTCCTTTCTTTTTTCTTTATTCTGCTCTGCAGTGGTTATTTCCACTATTTTATCTTCCAGGTCACTTATCCATTCTTCTGCCTCAATTATTCTGCTATTGATCACATTTAGAGTATTTTTCATTTCATTTATTTTGTTGTTCATCATTGTTTGTTTCATCTTTAGTTCTTCTAGATCCTTGTTAAATGTTTCTTGCATTTTCTCTATTCTACTATCAAGGTTTTGGATCATCTTTGCTATCATTATTCTGAATTCTTTTTCAGGTAGACTTCCTATTTCCTCTTCATCTGTTAGGTCTGGTGGGGTTTTATCTTGTTTCTTCATCTGCTATGTGTTTTTCTGTCTTCTCATTTTGCTTGTCTAACTGTGTTTGGGGTCTCCTTTTTGCAGGCTGCAGGTTCGTAGTTCCTGTTGTTTTTGGTTTCTTTCCCCAGTGGCTAAATTTGGTATCATGAGCTGTGTAGGCTTCCTTCTGGAGGGCACTAGTGCCTGTGTTCTGGTGGATGAGGCTGAATCTTGTCTTTCTGGTGAGCCGTTCCACATCTGGTGGTGTGTTTTGGGATGTCTGTGGACTTATTATGATTTTAGGCAGCCTGTCTGCTAATGGGTGGGTTGTGTTCCTGTCTTGTTAGTTGTTTGGCATAGTGTGTCTAGCAGTGTAGTATGCTGGTCGTTGAGTGAAGCTGGGTGTTGTTGTTGAGATGGAGATCTTTGGGAGATTTTCATCATTTGATATTACATGGAGCTGGGAGATCTCATGTGGAACAGTGTCTTGAATTTGGCTCTCACATATCTCTTGTGGACTAGTGCCCTGAAGTTGGCTCTCCCACCTCAGAGGCACAGCACTGACTCCTGGCTGCAGCACCAACAGCCTTTCATCCATGTGGCTCAGAATAAAAGGGTGAAAAAGTGGAAAGAATGAAAGAGAGAAAATAAATAAAGTTATTAAAATAAAAAATAATTATGAAGAACAAAAATTTTTTAAGGAAAAAAATGACAGACAAAAGGTGAACACAAAGTTATGCAGACAAAATCTAACACAGAAGCATTCACATACACACAAAAAGAGGAAAAGGGGAAAAAATTATAAATCTTGCTCTCAAAGTCCACCTCCTCAATTTGGGATCATTCGTTGTGTATTCAGTTATTCCACAGATGCAGGGCACTTCAGGTTGATTGTGGAGATTTAATCCACTGCTCCTGAAGCTGCTGGGAGAGATTTTCCTTTCTCTTCTTTTTTCACACAGGTCCTGTGACTCAGCATTGGATTTGGCCACAATTCTGCATGTAGGTCACTGGAGGGCATCTGTTCTTCCCTCATACAGGACGGGGTTAAGGGAACCACTGACTCAGGGTGTCTGACTGACTCAGGGTGTCTGACTAACTCAGGCCAGGGTGAGGGAAGGGTACAATGCAGGGTGTGCCTTCAGTAACAGAGGCTGGCATGATGTTGCACCAGCCTGAGGCATGCCGTGCATTCTCTTGGGGAAGTTGTCCCTGGATCCCGGGACCTTGGCAGTAGCGGGCTGCACATGCTCCCCAGAAGGGAGGTGTGGATAGTGACCTGTGCTCGCTCACAGGCTTCTTGGTGGTGGCAGCAACAGCCTTAGTGTCTCATGCCCTACTCTGGGGTCCTCACTGTAAGCCGTGGCTCACACCCATCTCTGGAGCTTCTTTAAGCAGTGCTCTTAATCTCCTCTCCTCGTGCACCAGGAAACAAAGAGGGAGGAAAATGTCTCTTGCCTCTTAGGCAGGTCCAGACTTTTCCCCGGACTCCCTCCAGGCTAGGCGTGGTGCAATAACCCCTTCAGTCTGTGTTCATGCCCCCAGTCCTCTCCCTGCACTCCCACCGAATCCTGAGCCTCAGCTCCCAGCCCCGCCCACCCCAGCAGATGAGCTGACAAACCTCTCTGTCTAGTGAGTTCCAGTCGGCACAGAACTTCTTTGTGGGAATCTCTCTGCTTTGCCCTCCGAAGCCCTGTTGCTGTGCTCTCCTCCATGGCTCTGAAACTTCCCCCTTCCGTGACCCAGTCTCCGCCCACAAAGGGGCTTCCTAGTGTGTGGAAACCTTTACTCCTTCACAGCTCCCTCCCACTGGTGCAGGTCCCATCACTATTCTTCTCTGTTTATTCCTTTTTCTTTTGCCCTACCCAGGTCCATGGGGAGTTTCTTGCCTTTCGGGACATCTGGGGTATTCTGCCAGCGTTCAGTAGGTGTTCTGTAGGAGTTATTCCATGTGTAGATGTATTTCTGATGTATGTGAGGGGAGGAAGGTGATCTCTGCCTCTTACTCTTCCTCCATCTTCTCCCTCTCTCCAAATAAATCTTGAGAAAGAAAAAACAGAGCTGGAGGAATCAGGCTCCCTGACTCCAGAGTATACTACAAAGCTACAGTAATCAAGACAGTATGGTACTGGCACAAAAATAGAAATATAGATTAATGGAACAGGTAGAAAGCACAGAGATAGACACACACACATATGGTCACCTAATTTCTGACAAAGGAGGCAAGAACATACAACAGAGAAAAGACAGCCTCTTCAATATGTGGTACTGGGAAAACTGGACAGCTACATGTAAAAGAGTGAAATAAGAGTACTTCCTAACACCATACACAAAAATAAACTCAAAATGGATTAAAGACCTAAATGTAAGGCCAGTAACTATCAACCTCTTAGAGGAAAACTTAGGAAGAACACTCTATGACATAAATCACAACAAGATCCTTTTTGACCCACCTCCTAGAGAAATGGAAATAAAAACAAAAATAAACAAATGCGACCTAATGGAACTTAAAATCTTTTGTACAGCAAAGGAACCCATAAACAAGATGAAAGACAACCCTCAGAATGGGAGAAAATATTTGCAAATGAAGCACTTGACAAAGGATTAATCTCCAAAATATACAAGCAGCCCATGCAGCTCAATAACAAAAAAACAAACAACCCAATCCAAAAATGGGCAGAAGACCTAAACAGACATTTCTCCAAGGAAGATATACAGATTGCCAACAAACATATGAAAGAATGCTCAACATTATTAATCATTAGAGAAATGCAAATCAAAACTACAATGAGATGTCATCTCACACCGGTCAGAATGGCCATCATTAAAAAATCTACAAACAATAAGTGCTGGAGAGGGTGTGGAGAAAAGGGAACACTCTTGCACTGTTGGTGGGAATGTAATTGGATACAGCCACTATGGAAGACAGTATGGAGGCTCCTTAAAAACTAAAAACAGAACTACAATATGACCCACCAATTCCACTACTGGGCATATACCCTGAGAAAAGCATAATTCAAAAAGAATCATGTAGCACAATGGTTATTGCAGCTCTATTTACAATAACCAGGACATGGAAGCAAGCTGAGTGTCCATCAACAGATGAATGGATAAAGAATATGTGGCACATATATACAATGGAATATTACTCAGCTATAAAAAGAAACAGAATTGAGTTATTTGTAGTGAGGTGGATGGACATAGAGTCTGTCATACAGAGTGAAGTAAGTCAGAAAGAATAAAAAACAAATACTGTATGCTAGCACATATATATGGAATCTAAAAATAAATAAATAAATGGTTGTGAAGAACTTAGGGGCAGAACAGGAACAAAGATGCAGACACAGAGAATGGACTTGAGGACACGTGAATTGGGAAGGGTAAACTGGGACAAAGTGAGAGAGCAGCATTGACATACACTACTAAATATAATATTGATAGGTAGTGGGAAGCAGCAGCATCACACGGGGAGATCAGCTCGGTGCTTTGTGACCACCTAGAGGAGTGGAATAAGGATTGGGAGGGAGATGCAAGATGGAGGGGATATGAGGATATATGTATATATATAGCTGATTCACTTTGTTTTAAAGCAGAAACTAACACAACATTGTAAAGCAATTATACTCCAATAAAGATGTTAAAAAAATAGTTCATGTCACTCAGATTCTCATTTTCTCTAGTTCTTCTCTGACTCTCCATTTTTAACCTCATGGAGACTTTAAAAGACATAAAATATTTCAGTATGTTTCTAATTTATTTACACTTAAATCATCAAAATGCTCTTTTGTAAGTGTCATTTGATGTCCAAGTATCCTTATGGGGTCTTTTCATTAGCCATGTCCCTGCCCTGGAAAAAAACAGGAAGTCACAATTTGCCACAATTAAAAATAATGAGCTGAAAAACAAGGTTTGAATTCAGTCCCACATTAGTCACAAAACGCTCCTGCCTCTCTCCAAGTAGCCTTCTTGTTTTTCAAAGATGTTTCAGAACACAGCAGTTTCCTTTAAATTTAAACTTCACCAATGGAATGTAGAGTTCATAATAATTGCACCTGGGTTGTAGTTTACATTCAGCTTGGGTGTCCTGAGTGAGGGCGGTGGAATTATGATCCCTTAAAAGAGAAGCATAAATAGGAGGGGTAAAGAGTCTTAACTTTGCAACTAAGATATGCTGATTTCCTTTGAGCTGAATCAAAGTGGTTCACCGCCGAAATAAAATTCTAGCAAAAAACGATATACTCAAGGGGAAAAAAGTAGTAGAGAGAAGTTTCACAATTTTCTGTTTTTCTGCCATGAATGTAAATTAGATCTTTGGCTTATTATTAATTGTTAGTAATAAGCTAAGACAATAGCAGCTGAGGAGAAAAATGATGTCTTCTCTCAGTGTATATGGAATGTCAGTCTTTCATAAGGTTTTGCTTCAAATACCATAACCTCCAGGTGTTCTGCTTCCTGAATGAGTCTAAGATCTCCTAAGTTATCCATCAGGATCCAATCAGGAACCAGAAACCACACCAGTTATTCAAACAGAAATAATTCAATATAAAGGACTGCTAAATAGTCATAAAGTGGTTAACTAGGTAACAGAACAAGTAGGAAGGGGACCCAAATGTATCAAAGAGGTAGCAATTTCAAGCAGCAGCTTTCACTCCTCAGGTTGTGGGAACAAGGGAAGAGTTTGGAAATATTAAAATGCAGAAGCCCATGGAAACCCACGCTCAAGATTCCTAAGGAGGGTTTACTATGGCAGAAATGAGGTTTCCAGACTCCCTGTCCCAGTTCCACAGTGTGGGGTATAGAAGGGTGTGTTTGGAGATGAGAGACAATACTTGATAATTGGTCCTCTGAGACATAAAGTAATTTAGGAAGGTGCTTGAGCAGGCTGAGAGTTATTATTCCCATTTTATTCATAAAAAAGTAGAAAAGTGGAAAAGTGAGTGCTGGAACAGAGTCAAATAGCCAGTAATAATAATATCAATATTTACCAAATGCTATGTGCCACATACGGTTCTAAGTGACTTATAGGTGTTAATTCTTTACAATAACATTTATGTCTTTCTGTGAGGTAGATGCTACAATTAGCACACTTCTACTTTTGAGGAAACTGAAGCACAGTTGCTTAGCAAATAAGAGATGAATGGGAATTGAAGTTCAAGCAGCCTAATTCTGAAACCTACCATCTTAACCACCATAATGCCACCACTCCAGTATCCGTCCTCATGTATCATGCTGCTTCATTGAAATAAAAATAATAGCTACTTATAGCTAATTAACTATGGCAAGGCCCTGTTCTAAGAGCATATTGTATTTTATAACTAAATTATCAGAGCAACTCTTTGAAGTAAGTACTATTATTTCCTTTGTTTTACAAATGGGTAAACTGAAGCACAGAGAAGATACTTTCAGCCCAAAGACTCAGGCCTAGTAAGAGGCTGAGCTGTGATTGAATCCAGAGTGTCTGGCCAGAGAGCTCATGATTTCAACCACAATACTAGAATGCATGATAAATTAAGCCTCAGTAATGCAGAATTTATGGTATCTCTCCTTGAAAACACTTTGGCTAGTTACAGTAACTGGGCCATTTACTCCCATCTTTTTTAGATAATCAAAGTCCCATCTTTCTAGACATATTCCGTAATGCAGACTTTTACCAGTCAGGACTGCTCTCCCTTTCAATTCTTGATGAGAATTAAAGAAGTTTTGCTTTATGTTCTGGCCCATGAATATGGAGTTTCACTAAAGATTATGCATTTAAGAAAACTGAAAAGTCTCAGTTAGTGTTGCTTTAAATGTATATATGGACGCATATTATGCATGCACAGATAGCTAATAATTCATTTCCTTGACAAAATATGTGATTTTTATATATTTCTGTTCTCTCTGATTATTTTTTTATTTCCTTGAGCCATGTTACTATCTATGTTATAATGAAAAGCTGGTCTGTGAAACTTTCAAGAAGGAAAATTTTGTGGCATTATTTCCTTTTCCAAAAGAATTGTTTTTTATTATTTTGCAAGAAGAACATATTTCTCTAAAGCCTTCTAAATTTTATTTATTTGTTAAAACTTTATTTACACATGGCACCTCAGAAATCCATCCACTCTCTAAAGTGAGGTTATACTTATTTAATCATACATATTACATCAAATTATTAAAATTAAAATAATTCTTTTTAATGAAGGCAAAGCGAAACATCCTTTTATAACTAAAATGCAATAGGCACAAAATAATAACTTTATTAAAACTAAATAGTGATAATAAAAAAAATAAAAAGACACAGGAAAGAATATAAGGTTGCTAAAAATCAACCATAAGGCCATGTCAATTACCAGCTCCTTTATATATACTGCATTCATTGTAGTGGAAGTGTTCTTTGCTGAAAAGTGAGAAAATCTGTTATATTACAAAGAATACGATAAAGAAGAAGAAGCAGGTGAAGGAAAAGTAGAAGGAGGAGGAGGGCGAGGAGGAGGAGGAGAAAGAGAAAAGGTGAAAACCACACACACTTCAGAAAAAAAGTACTGTAGAAAATTTTTCTCTTGTCGGTGCACATACATACATGCACATAAATAAATACAGTTTCCCTTTTCAAAATTTAGCGCACACTGAACATATTTTTTTGCAACCTGCCAGACCTTCTTAAGCCCTGAAATTCATAACTCAAGCCCTTGAGGCAAACTCTGAAATAAACGGAGAACAGGCTTGAATAGCAATCGTATAAGAAAAAGAAAGGGAAGGAAAAGTGGAAGGCAAATGAGATCAAAGAAGACAGAGGATATGGAGCTGAAAGGATATCAAAAAGGAAGCAAAAGATAAAGATGGACGTTTTCAATTTAAACTTCATTTTCTAATTTTCTTAATTGCATCAACATTGCACCATTGTGTGTTTTTTGGAAATTCTACTCCCCTTCCTCCCCCTTCTCTGTGGCTGAGGTAGTTCACAGCACAGTGTAGAGATGCCAACCACTGGAGCCAAATTCAATTCTAAATCCAAACATAAACAGTGTTTTCAAGTCGAGACACCTCTGAGGTTCACCCAACTCCAATTTTACCAATTCCCTTCAGGGAAACATTTCCCTTTGAAGCTTCTGTGTACCCAAGTGCATTCTGGAATGCAGGTTTGAGTTTCTAGTGTGGGGCAATTTATGTATAGAATGAATATGCTCTGTACCTAACCCTCTCATTCCTTTAGGTGTACACAATTTGTGACAATGTATATAGTAAAGTCAGTACTTGAAGGCATGCCTGGAAAACATTTTTGCTCATGTACATCTAAATTAAAATTCAAAAGGAAAATTGAAAATATTGAATTAGCTCAGATGTTGTAAAGTTAATATGCATGTTGATTTCTCCAGAAATGCTCTTTAGCTTTAAAATAATGAGATGGGAGAACCTGATATGAAGCTGATTTTAAAATGGTAGTTTTAGAACTGTTAATTGTGTCAAGCATTGTGTCCTAGATAAATGCTTCAGGCCACAACTTGAAATGCTTACAAAAAAAGTTTTTATTCCCTAAAAAAAATAGCCTACTAAGTATGTGGCTTGGTGCATGTTTCTAAGTAGACTTGGAAAAAAGGGAGTGTAGTTGAACAAGTCTAAGGGAGTCTACCTACCCTGAAAGGTCTGAAAGCACAACTGGAAAAATAAGTAAGAGCTGAGAATTGTGCCTGTGCTGAGAATTACAGGCTGACAAAGCCCACGTGTGGGGTGAGGGGGTGGCGTGTTGGTCAGCAGCATTCACTGGTGGTTACATTATCATTTTGTGGGTGAACTGAATCCAAGAAGAAGTCTTTAAACCCAGCTAGGAACCTGAGCTACCCGTTTTCCTAGCCTTCTGGGATACATCTTCCCTCTCCCTTTACACCAGGTCAAAATGACTTGTGACCAAACAAGATAAGGTGTTGACACTTTCAATCTGGGTCTCAGTTGACTCCATTCTTAATCCCTCCTACCGTGTATACCTGTTTCAATGTCTCCTCTCAGATTAAACATCTAGGAAGATGAGACTCCCAAGGGTCTCATCATGATGTCACACACCAAATATGTACTCAGGAAATATTTGAGAAGAGTGACCTCCATTATCATTTCCTTCTTAAATTACTGAGAACATATTTGGGAGTGGGCCTGCAGAATTATGTCTCCTGAGGCTCTGAGAGTCTCTATTTTATACTCCATTATTTTGCATTATCCTAGGCAGTTTCATTTGGCTGTTTGATCACAGATAAATACTATCTGGTTGACCCAGCATCATGAAATTTTCCAAAACACATCAATATTTAGAAAATAAATACCTATTCTTTACATTATCCTGCTTTCCTCCCTTTGTAGACCCCAGCATTTACATGTCAATTTGGAATGTCCATCCAAACAAAAATCCCCATATTGCCCACATTGGCTTTTTCATTATTATTCTCCCTGGGCTTCCCCCAAAGAAGTATGCTTTTGATACAACATGTATTTGTAAAATAATGGTATGTACACAGCAATTTCTAAGCAAATGTATTGAGAAAATTAAAGTGTGCTTTTATGACCAGAAGAATCAACATCCCCTTAAAAAAGCATACTAAGCTTGTCCTATTCACCAAGATGTGAAAGGTGAGGTGTGGTCCCTTTACCATCCTAAGCAGACTATGTATACCTTTTTTGCTTAAAACTGTATCCATATCATCCTATTATGAACTGAATAAAATTTGTATGGCTCCAAGTTTTACTTCAATTAGGCAAGAAAACATAAGAGGACAGATGGCAAGATTGTTGATGAGTAGATTCCAACGTATTAATATGAAGTAAGGCTACTAAACCACACAAGATGAATGATAATATAAGATATGGCAGTCAGTGTTATGAACTCTACAAAAATCAGTCCATATGAGACAGTTCCAGGACACAGAAAGAATGACTTTAGGTCAAAAGTCCTAGGTTCCTTCCTGCTTCTGGTCCAGCATATAAGGAACTTAAAAGTTGCCACTCCATGCCAACAGCAAGTGAATAGATGAACAAACTGAAAAACGAACAACTCTTCTTAGCTCCCTCAGAGAAGAGAAGTCACAGGGTAAACTGCTGTCTCCCAAATTAAAGAGATAGATAGGTGGATACAGAGCATCACAACTTGCCAGAAGAGAAACCTGTGAACAGAAACCTCCTTGGAAACCAGTATTAGGGTAGAAAAGTCTGAACTGTAATTGATGAATTTCTGGAGGTTCCGTGTGAACAACTCTGAGAGTTTAAACACCAGGAGGACACAGTTATAGGGAGGCCTCAATACTTGGTGAGTTTTACTTTTGAGCTCTATAATGTTTTCACAGTGAATATCAGAGAAAAATCCTCTCATGCCTCAGGCAGAAAGGGGGTAAGTGGACCAATTTGTTGAAAGATTCATTCAGCCAAACTCACAAAAGAAAAATAGACAATCTGAATAGGCTTATATCTATTAAAGAAATTGAATCAAAAATTAATAATGTTCCAAAACTAAAAGCTCCAGGCCCAGATGTGCACACTGGTGAATTTTACCAAACATTTAAGGAAGACACAACAATTCTCCAAAATATCCTCCAGAAAAAAGAAGAGGGAATACTTTCTAATTTATTCTATGAGGACAGCACTATCCTAGTAACAAAATCAGATAAAGACATTAGAAGAAGAGAAAACTTTAGACCAATATTTCTCATAAACATAGATGCAAAAATCCTCAATGAAATATTAGCAAGTCAAATTCAACAATGTATGAAAAGAACTATACACCATGCTACCATGATCAAGTAGAATTTATCACAAGGCCAGCTCAATATTTCAAAATCAATTAATGTAATCTACCACACAGACTAAAAAAGAAAAAACACATGATCGTATCAATAAATGCAGACAAAGCATCTGGCAAAATCTATCACCCATTCATGATTTTTTTTAAAAATCAGCAAACTGGTAATATAAGGGAACTTCCTCAACTTGATAAAGAACACCAACAAAAACCTACAGCTAACATCATGCTTAAATGGTGAGCTTTTCTGCTAAGATCAGAAACAAGGCAAGGATATCTCCTTTCACCACTGCTTTTCAACATCACACTACAAATTGTAACTAATGCAATGAAACAAGAAAAGGAAATAAAAGGTATAGAGTGGAAGGAAGAAATACAATTATCTTTGTTTGCAGACAATATGATCGTCTATGTAGAAAATCAAGAAGAATTGACCAATAAAACCTGCTAATAATTATAAGTGATTATAATAAGGTTGTATAATACAAGGGTAATATACAAAAGTCAATCACTTTCTATATTCCAGCAATGAATGAGGAATTTAAAATTAAAAACACACTACCATTTATATTAGCACCCCAAAGTTATATACTTAGGTATAAATATAACTAAATATATGTAAGATCTATGTGAAAAAGAAAACTATAAAACTTTAATAAAAGATAACAATGAAGTACTAAATAAATGGACAGATATTCCATATTTGTGCACAGGAAGATATTGTCAAGATGTCATTTCCTCCCAACTTGATCTATAGATTCAATACAATCCTAGTCCAAAGTCCTAGCAAGCTATTTTGTGAATGTTAACAAAATGATTCTAAAGTTTACATAGAGAAGGAAAAGACCCAGAACAGCCAACTCACTATTGATGGATAAGAACAAAGGTAGAGGACTGATATTATTCTGAGTTCAAGACTTACTATAGGGCTTCCCTGGTGGCACAGTGGTTGAGAGTCTACCTGCCGATGCAGGGGTCATGGGTTCGTGCCCCGGTCCAGGAAGATCCCACATGCCACGGAGTGGCTGGGCCCGTGAGCCATGGCCACTGAGCCTGCGCGTCCAGAGCCTGTGTTCTGCAACGTGAGAGGCCACAGCAGTGAGAGGCCCGCATACAGAAAAAAAAAAAAAAAGACTTACTATAAAGCTACAGTAATCAAGTATAAAGCTACAGTAATCAAGGCAGTGTGGTACTGGTGAAAGAACAGACAAATAGACCAATGGAACAGAATAGAGAGCCCAGAAATAGACCCACATAAATGCAGTCAAATGATCTTTGACAAAGGAGCAAAAGCAATACAATGGAGCAAAGATAATCTTTTCAACAAACTGTGATGGAACAAATGGACATGATCATGTGAAAACTGAATCTAGATACAGACTTTACACCTTTCATAGAAATGAATTCAAAATGGTCCATTGATGTGAGTGGGGTATTTAAGTCTCCTACTATTATTGTATTGCAGTCAGCTTCTCCCTTGATGTCTGTTAATATTTGCTTTATGTAGTTAGGTGCTCCTATATTGGGTGTATATATGTTAATGAGTGTAATATCCTCTTGTATTGATCCTTTTATCATTATACAGTGTCCTTCTTTATCTTTCCTTATTGCCTTTGTTTTAAAGTCTATATTGTCTGATATGAGTACTGTGACCCCCAATTCTCATTTCTGTTTGCATGAAATAGATTTTCCCATCCCCTCACTTTCAATATATGTGTGTCCTTCACCCTAACGTGGGTCTCTTGTAGGCAGCATATTGTAAACTCTTGGTTTTTTAATCCAATCTGCCACTCCGTGTTTTTTGATTTGAGCATTCAGTCCATTGACATTTAAGGTAATTATTGATAGATATGTATGTATTGCCAATTTAAACCTTGTTTTCCAGTTGATTTTGTATTTCTTCTTTGTCCCTTTCTTTTTGTTTTTCCTTTTGTAGCTGGATGATATTCTTTTGTATTATGCTTATGTTCTCTTCCTTTTGTATTTTGTGAATCTAGTGGATGTTTTGATTTGTGGTTATAATGATTTTCAAGTATCTTAACCCATTGCTATATCTACTTGCTTTAGACTGGTAATCATATAGGATAAAACACATTCTTAACAAAATTATACATTTCCTCAGGCTTCCCTGGTGGCACAGTGGTTGAGAGTCTGCCTGCTGATGCAGGGGACGTGGGTTCGTGCCCAGGTATGGGAAGATCCCACATGCCGTGGAGCGGGTAGGCCCATGAGCCATGGCCACTGAGCCTACATGTCCAGAGCCTGTGCTCCGCAATGGGAAATGCCACAACAGTGAGAGGCCCGTGTACCACAAAAAAAAAAAGAAAAAAAAAAGAAATATACATTTCCTTACTCTCCTCCACAACAATTTATGATTTTGATGTCCTCTATTACATCTTCATGTTTATCATTTTGCTGCTCATTGTAGTTATCAACGCTTTCACAAAATTTTTTTGATTTTTTAAAAATCTGTGTACTGGTTTATTTAAATAATTTACTTTCCAATTGTGATTTTCTTCCAGACAGAAAATCAATACGGCAACAGTATCCTAAATGATACAACAGAACAGTTAGACTTAAATGATATTTTTACGACATTATATAAAAAAAAACCCAGAATACATATTCAAGTGCACATGGAACATTCCCTAGGACTGAGCAAATGTTAGGACACAAAATAAGCCTCAACAAATTTAAGAGAATAGAAATTATTTCAAGCATCTTTTCTGACTATAATGGCATGAAACTAGAAATCAATCACAGAATGAGGAATGAAAAAAAAAACGATTACATGGAGACTAAACAAAATGTTACTAAAAAAAGAAAATGGAACTGGAGGGGAAAGATGGCAGAAGAGTAACATACAAAGATCACCTTTCTCCCCACAGATACACCAGAAATACATCTACACGTGGAACAACTCCTACAGAACACCTCCTGAACACTGACAGAAGACCTCAGACCTCCCAAAAGGCAAGAAACTCCCCATGTACCTGGGTAGGGCAAAAGAGAAAAGAATAAACAGAGGCAAAACGATAGGAATGGGACCTGCACCAGTGAGAGGAAGCTGTGAAGGAGGAAAGGTTTCCACACACTAAGAAGCCCCTTTGCGGGTGGGGACTGTGGATGGTGGAGAGGGAAAGCTTCGGAGAGGTGGAGGAGAGCACAGAAACAGGGGTGCGGAGGGCAAAGCAGAGAGATTCCTGCACAGAGGATCGGTGCCGACCGGCACTCACCAGCCCGAGAGGCTTGTCTGCTCACCCGCCAGGGTGGGTGGGGCTGGGAACTGAGGCTCGGGCTTCGGTCATAGCGCAGGGAGAGGGCTGGGGTTGGCGACATGAACACAGCCTGCAGGGGGTTAGTGCACCACGGCTAGCAGAGAGGGAGTCCGGGGAAAGTCTGGACATGTTGAAGCGGCAACAGACTTTTTCTTCCATCTTTTTTTCCTGGTGCACGAGGAGAGGAGATTAAGAGCGCTGCTTAAAGAAGCTCCAGGGATGGGTGTGAGGCATGGCTTACAGTGTGGACCACAAAGTAGGGCATGAGATGCTAAGGCTGCTACTGTCACCACCAAGAAGCCTGTGTGTGAGCACAGGTCACTATCCACACCTCCCTTCGGGGGATCATGTGCAACCCGCCACTGCCAAGGTCCCAGGATCCAGGGACAACTTCCCCGGGAGAACACAGGGCACACCTCAGGCTGGTGCAACATCATGCTGGCCTCTGCTGTCGCACGCTCACCTGGCACACCGTGCCCCTCACTCCTCCCGGCCTGAGTGACCCAGAGTCCCTTAGTCAGATGCTCCTTTAGCCCCGTCCTGTCTGAGAGAAGAACAGACGCCCTCCGGCGACCTACATGCAGAGGTGGAGCCAAATCCAAACCTGAGACCCTGGGAGCTGTGAGAAGAAAGAAGAGAAAGGGAAATCTCTCCCAGCAGTCTCAGAAGCAGCGGATTAAAGCTCCACAATCAACTTAATGTACCCTGCATCTGTGGAATACATGAATAGACAACGAATCATCCCAAACTGAGGAGGTGGACTTTGAGAGCAAGATTTATGATTTTTTTCCCCTTTTCCTATTTTTGTGAGTGTGTATGTTTCTGTGTGAGATTTTGTCTGTATAGCTTTGCTTTCACCATTTGTCCTAGGGTTCAATCCGTCCGTTTTTTTTTTTTTTTTGGTTTGATTTTTGTTTTGTTTTGTTTTGTTTTATTTCTTAATAATTTTTTATTTTAATAACTTTATTTTATTTCATTTTATCTTCTTTCTTTGTTTCCTTCCTTCCCTCCTTTAGACAACCATCATCCCAAATTGAGGAGGTGGACATTGAGAGCAAGAGCTATGATTTTTTCCCTTTTAATCTTTTTGGGAGTGTGTATGTGTATCCTTCTGTGTGAGATTTTGTCTGCATAGCTTTGCTTTCACTATTTGTCCTAGGGCTCTATCCGGCCGTTTTTTTTTTTCTTTTAATTATTTTTCTTAAAAATTATTTTCAATTTAATAACTTTATTATATTTTATCTTACATTATTTTATTTTACTTTAACTTCTTTCTTTCTTTTTTCCTTCCTTCCCTCCTTTATTCCTTCCTTCCTCCCTCCCTCTCTCCATCCCTCCCTTCTTCCTTTCTTTCCCTCCTTCTTTCTTTCTTTCTTTCTTACTTTCTTTCTTTCTACTTCTGCTAATTCTTTCTTTCTACTTTTTCTCCATTTTATTCTGAGCCGTGTGGATGAAAGGCTCTTGGTGCTGCAGCAAGGAGTCAGTGCTGTGCCTCTGAGGTGGGAGAGCCAACTTCAGGACACTGGTCCACAAGAGACCTCCAAGCTCCACATAATATCAAATGGTGAAAATCTCCCAGAGATCTCTATCTCAACACCAGCAACCAGTTTCATTCAACGACCAGTAAGCTACAGTGCTGGACACCCTATGCCAAACAACTACCAAGACAGGAACTCAACTACACCCATTAGCAGAGAGGCTGCCTAAAATCATAATAAGTCCACAGATACCCCAATACAAACCACCAGACGTGGACCTGCCCACCACAAAGACAAGATTCAGCCTCATTTACCAGAACACTGGCACTAGTCCCCTCCACCAGGAGCCTACACACCCCAATGAACCAAACTTAGCCACTGGGGACAGACACACCAAAAAAGTGAACTACGAACCTGAAGCCTACCAAAAGGACACCCCAAACACAGTAAGATAAGCAAAATGAGAAGACAGAAAAATACACAGCAGATAAAGGAGCAAGATAAAAATGCACCAGACTGAACTAATGAAGAGGAAATAGGCAGTCTACCTGAAAAAGAATTCAAAATAATGATATTAAAGATGATCCAAAATCTTGGAAATAGAATAGAAAAAATGCAAGAAACATTTAACAAGGACCTAGAAGAACTAAAGATGAAACAAACAATGATGAACAACACAATAAATGAAACTAAAAATACTCAGGATGGGATCAATAGCAGAGTAACTGAGGCAGAAGAACGAATAAGTGACCTGGAGGATAAAATACTAAAAATAACTACTGCAGAGCAGAATAAAGAAAAAAGAATGAAAAGAACTGAGGACAGTTTCAGAGACCACTGGGACAACATTAAACACACCAACATTCAAATTATAGGGGTTCCAGAAGAAGAAGAGGAAAAGAAAGGGACTGAGAAAATATTTGAAGAGATTATAGTTGAAAACTTCCCTAATATGGGAAAGGAAATAGTTAATCAAGTCCAGGAAGCACAGAGCGTCCTATACAGGATAAATCCAAGGAGAAATTTGCCAAGACACATATTAATCAAACTGTCAAAAATTAAATACAAAGAAAACGTATTAAAAGCAGCATGGGAAAAACAACAAATAATACACAAGGAAATCCCCAAAAGGTTAACAGCTGATATTTCAACAGAAACTCTGCAAGCCAGAAGGGACTGGCAGGACATATTTAAAGTGATGAGGGAGAAAAATCTGCAAACAAGATTACTCTACCCAACAAGGATCTCATTCAGATTTGATGGAGAAATTAAATCCTTTCCAGAACACCAAAAGCTTACAGAATTCAGCACCACAAAACCAGCTTTACAACAAATGCTAAAGGAACTTCTGTAGGAAGAAACACAAGAGGAGGAAAAGACCTACAATAACGAACCCAAAACAATTACGAAAATGGGAAGAGGAGCATACATATCAATAATTACCTTAAATGTAAATGGACAAAATACTCTCACCAAAAGACACACATTGGCTGAGTGGATACAAAAACAAGGCCCATATATATGCTGTCTACAAGAGACCCACTTCAAACCTAGAGACATACAGACTGAAAGTAAGGGGATGGAAAAATATATTCCATGCAAATGGAAACCAAAACAAAGCTGGAGTAGCAATTCTCATATTAGACAAAATAGACTTTAAAATAAAGACTATTATAAGAGGCAAAGAAGGACACTACATAATGATCAAGGGATCAATCCAAGAAGAAGATATAACAATTGGAAATATTTATGCACCCAACATAGTTACACCTCAATACATAAGGCAAATACTAACAGCCATAAAAGGGGAAATCGACAGTAACACATTCATAGTAGGGGACTTTAACACCCCACTTTCTCCAATGGACAGATCAACCAAAGTGAAAATAAATAAGGAAACACAAGCTTTAAATGATACATTAAACAACATGGACTTAATTGGTATTTATAGGACATTCCACCCAAAAACCACAGAATACACATTTTTCTCAAGTGCTCATGGAACGTTCTCCAGGATACATCATATTTTGGGTCACAAATCAAGACTTCATAAACTTAGGAAAATTGAAATTGTATCATGTATCCTCTCCAACCACAACACTATGAGACTACATATCAATTACAGGAAAAGATCTATAAAAAATACAAACACAGGGAGGCTAAACAATACACTACTTATTAACCAAGTGATCACTGAAGAAATCAAAGAGGATATAAACAAATACCTAGAAAAAAATAACAGTGGATACACGATGACCCAAAACCTGTGGGATGCAGCAAAAGCAGTTCTAAGAGGGAAGTTTAGAGCAATACAATCCTATGGTAAGAAACAGGAAACATCTCGAATAAACTACCTAACATTGCACGTAAGCAACAAGAGAGAGAAGAACAAAAAAACCCCCAAAGTTAGCAGAAAGAAAGAAATCATAAAAATCAGATCAGAAATAAATGAAAAAGAACTGAAAGAAATGATAGCAAAGATCAATAAAACTGAAAGCTGGTTCCTTGAGAAGATAAACAAAATTGATAAACCATTACCTAGACTCATCAAGATAAAAAGGGAGAAGACTCAAATCAATAGAATTAGAAATGAAAAAGGAGAAGTAACAACTGAAACTGCAGGAATAATAAAGATCATGAGAGATTACTACAAGCAACTCTATGCCAATAAAATGGACAACCTGGAAGAAATGGACAAATTTTTAGAAATTCACAACTTGCCAAGACTGAATCAGTAAGAAATAGAAAATATGAACAGACCAATCACAAGCACTGAAATTGAAACTGTGATTAAAAATCTGGCAACAAACAGAAGCCCAGGACCAGATGGCTTCACAGGCGAATTCTATCAAACATTTAGAGAAGAGCTAAAACCTATCCTTCGCAAACTCTTCCAAAATATAGCAGATGGAGGAAAACTCCCAAACTCATTCTACGAGACCACCATCACCCTGATACCAAAGCTAGACAAGGAAGTCACAAAGAAGGAAAACTACAGGGCAATATCACTGATGAACATAGATGCAAAATCCTCGAAAAAATACTATCAAACTGAATCCAACAGCACATTAAAAAGATCATACACCATGGTCAAGTGGGGTTTATTCCAGGAATGCAAGGATTCTTCAATATATGCGAATCAGTCAACGTGATAAACCACATTAACAAATTGAAGGAGAAAAACCATATGATCATCTCAATAGATGCAGAGAAAGCTTTTGACATAATCCAATATCCATTTGTGATAAAAACCCTGCAGGAAGTAGGTATGGAGGGAACATTCCTCAATATATTAAAGGGCATATATGACAAGCCCACAGCCAACATCATCCTCAATGGTGAAAAACTGAAAGCACTTCCACTAAGATCAGGAACAAGACAAGGTTGCCCACTCTCACCACTCTTATTCAACATAGTTTTGGAAGTTTTAGGCACAGCAATCAGAGAAGAAAAGGAAATACAAGGAATCCAAATCAGAAAAGAAGAAGTAAAGCTGTCACTATTTGCAGATGACATGATACTATACATAGAGAATCCTAAAGATGTTACCAGAAAACTACTAGAGCTAGTCAATGAATTTTGTAAAGTAGCAGGATACAAAGTTAATGCACAGAAATCTCTGGCATTCCTATACAGTACTGATGAAGAATCTGAACGTAAAATCAGGAAAACACTCCCATTTACCACTGCAACAAAAAAAATAAAATATCTAGGAATAAACCTACCTAAGGAGACAAAAGACCTGTATGCAGAAAATTATAAGACACTGATGAAAGAAATTAAAGATGATACAAATAGATGGAGAGATATACCATGTTCTTGGATTAGAAGTATCCACTTTGTGA
The DNA here is from genome assembly GCF_011762595.2 of Tursiops truncatus. Lineage (NCBI taxonomy): Eukaryota > Metazoa > Chordata > Mammalia > Artiodactyla > Delphinidae > Tursiops > Tursiops truncatus. The sequence goes on from NW_022983419.1 coordinate 22,427, forward strand.
AAATGACTCTACTATCCAAAGCAATCTACAGATTCAATGCAATACCTATGAAAGTACCATTGGAATTTTTCACAGAACTAGAACAAAAATGTTCACAATTTGTATGGAAACACAAAAGACCACAAATAGCCAAAGAAATATTGAGAACGAAAAACAGAGCTGGAGGAATCAGTCTCCCTGACTTTAGACTATACTTCAAAGCTACAGTAATCAAGACTGTATGGTACTGGCCCAAAAACTCAAAGATAGATCAATGGAACAGGATAGAAAGCCCAGAGATAAATCCACACACATATGGTCACCTTATCTTTGATAAAGGTGGCAGGAATGTACAGTGGAGAAAGGACATTCCTTTCAATAAGTGGTGCTGTGAAAATTGGACAGGTACATGCAGAAGTATGAGATTAGATCACTCCCTAACACCATACACAAAAATAAGCTCAAAATGGATTATAGACCTAAATGTAAGGCTAGAAACTATCAAACTCTTAGAGGAAAACATAGGCAGAACACTCTATGACATAAATCACAGCAACATCCTTTCTGACCCACCTCCTAGAGAAATGGAAATAAAAACAAAAATAAACAAATGGGACCTAATGAAACTTCAAAGCTTTTGCACAGCAAAGGAAACCATAAACAAGACCAAAAGACAACCCTCAGAATGGGAGAAAATACTTGCAAATGAATCAACTGACAAAGGATTAATTTCCACAATTTACAAGCAGGACATGCAGCTCAATAACAAAAAAACAAACAACCCAATCCAAAAATGGGCAGAAGACCTAAATAGACATTTCTCTAAAGAAGAAATACAGACTGCCAACAAACACATGAAAGAATGCTCAACCTCATTAATCATTAGAGAAATGGAAATCAAAACTACAATGAGATATCATCTCACACCAGTCAGAATGTCCATAATCAAAATATCTAGAAACAATAAATGCTGGAGAAGGTGTCGGGAAGAGGGAACAGTCTTGCACTGCTGGTGGGAATGTGAATTGGTACAGCCACTATGGAGAAAAGTATGGAGGATCCTGAAGAAACTACAAATAGAACTACCATATGACCCAGCAATCCCACTACTGGGCATATATCCTGAGAGAACCATAATTCACAAAGAGTCATGTACCAAAATATTCATTGCAGCTGTATTTACAATAGCCCGGAGATGGAAGCAACCCAAGTGTCCATGATGGGATGAATGGGTAAAGAAGATGTGGCACATATATACAATGGAATATTACTCAGCCATAAAAAAGAAACGAAATTGAGTTGTTTGTAATGAGGTGGATAGACCTAGAGTCTGTCATACAGAGTGAAGTAAGTCAGAAAGAGAAAGACAAATACCACATGCTAACACATATATATGGAATTTAAGGGGAAATAATGTCATGAAGAACCTAGGGGTAAGACAGGAATAAAGACACAGACCTACTAGAGAATGGACTTGAGGATATGGGGAGGGGTTGGGTAAGCTGTGAGAAAGAGAGAGAGGCATGGACATATATACACCACAAAACGTAAGGTAGATAGCTAGTGGGAAGCAGCCGCATAGCACAGGGAGATCAGCTCGGTGCTTTTTGACCTCCTGGCGGGTTGGGATAGGGAGGGTTGAAGGAGGGAAATGCAAGAGGGAAGAGACATGGGAGCATATGTATATGTATAACTGATTCACTTTTTTATAAAGCAGAACCTAACACACCATTGTAAAGCAATTATACTTTTATAAAGATGTAAAAAAAAAAAAAAAGAATCCCACTGGACTCGGTTCAGCCCAGACCTCAAATCCCTGAGCTTGGAGCTGCTCTCTCCCTGTACATGGGGTGTCTTGTGTTCCCAAGGCCCCTACACGTTCCCACGTCTGTTTCCAGGTTCCCCCTCCCCACAACTGGCTTCCAGGGGACCCCCTGTAGTCACCTCTTGCAGACCCCCAGAGATCTTGTCTGAAGCTCAATCAGCTCAGGAATTGAGTCCTGGGACTTCCTGATGGTACAGTTGTTAAGAATCTGCCTTCCAATGCTGGAGTTGCATGTTCGAGCCCTGGTCAGGGAACTAAGATTCCCCCATTTCGTGCGGCAACTAAGCCCGCACACCACAACTACTGAGCCTGTGTGCCTCAACTAGAGAGCCCACATGCTGCAAACTACAGGGCCCATGAGCTCTGGAGCCAGTGCGCCACAACTATAGAGAAGCCTGTGCACTGCAACAAAGATCCTGCGTGCCGCAACTAAGACCCTACGCAGCCAAAAGTAAATAAATATTTAAAAAAACCCAAAAAACAAAAAAACAATGGGTCAACAATGAAATCAAAGAGGAAATTGAATATCTTGACAAATGACAATGAAAACACAACTATATAAAATCTAAGGGATGCAACAATACAGTTCTTAGAGGGAAGTTCATAGCTATACAGTCCTTCCTAAAAGAAAAAAAAAACATGAAAAATCTCAAGTAAACAACCTAACCTACCACCGAAAGAATTAGAAAAAGAAGAACAAACAAAATGTAAAGTCAGCAGAAGGAAGGAAATAATAAAGATCAAGAAGGAAATAAATATAATAGTGTTTAAAAAATAGAAAAAATCAGTAACACCAAGAGTTGGTTCTTTTAATTAATTAATTTATTTATTTATTTATTTATTGGCTGTGTTGGGTCTTTGTTTTTGCACGTTGGCTTTCTCTAGTTGCTGCGAGTGGGGGCTACTCTTCAAGTGGGGGCTACTCTTCATTGTTTTGTGTGGACTTATTGTGGTGCCTTCTCTTGTTGTGAAGCATGGGCTCTAGATGCACGGGCTTCAGTAGTTGTGGCACATGGGCTCACTAGTTGTGGCTCACAGGCTCTGGAGCACAGGCTCAGTAGTTGTGGCACATGGGCTTAGTTGCTCTGCAGCATGTGGGGTCTTCCCAAAGCAGGGCTTGAACCTGTGTCCCCTGCATTGGCAGGCAAATTCTTAACCACTGTGCCATGAGGGAAGAACCAAGAGCTGGTTCTTTGAAAGGGAAAACGACATTGATAAACCTCTGGCCAAGATCACAGAGAAGAAAAGAGAGAGGATCCAGATAATCAAAATAAGAATTAAAGAGGAGAAATAACAACCAATACCACTGAAATATAAAAAGAGAGAGACACAGAACACTATGAATACTTATATTAAAAAAAAAAAAACTGGACACCCTAGAAGAAATGGACACATTTCTAGCCCACCAAAACTGAATCAAGAAGAAATAGATATTTTGAACCAACCAATCTCTAGAAGTGAAATAGCCTCTGTAATAATGACAATAATAAAAATAAACACCCTGCAAACAAAAGTCCAGGGCCAAATGGCTTCACTGGGGAATTCTAACAAACATACAACAAAGAAATTATACCAATCCTTCTCAAACTATTCCAAAAGATTGAAGAGGAGGGAACACTCCTAAAGGCATTCTGTGAAGCCACGATCACCCTGATACCAAAAGCAGACAAAGACACCATCAAAAAAGAAAATTACATGTCAATATCTTTAATGAATATAGATGCAAACATTCTCAACAAAATATTAGCAAACCAAGCCCAACAACACATAAAAAAGATCATACACCATGATCAAGTTGGATTCATCTCATGATCACAAAGATGGTTCAACATATGCAAATCAATCAATGTGATATACCACATCAACAAAAGAAAAGACAAAACCCACATGATCATCTCAATAGATGCAGAAAAAGTATTTGATAAAACTCAACAACGATTCATGATAAAAACTCTTGCCAAAGTGGGTACAGAGGGAACATTTCTCAACATAATAAAAGCTATTTGTGACAAACCCACAACCAACATAATACTCAATGGTGAAAAGTTGAAAGCCTTCCTGCTAAAATCTGGAACAAGACAATAATGCCCATTCTCACCACTTCTATTCAACATAGTATTGGAAGTCCTAGCCACAGCAATCAGAAAAGAAAAAGAAATAAAAGGAATCCAAATTGGAAGAGAAGAGGTGAAACTGTCATTATATGCAAATGACACAATACTACATATAGAAAACCCTAAAGACTCCACACAAAAACTACTACAACTGATAAGCAAATTCAGCAAGATTGCAGATACAAGATTAACCTACAGAAATCTGTTGCATTTCTTTCCACTGACAATGAAATATCAGAAAGGGAAAGTAAAAAAAAAAAAAAAACCTTTTAAAATTTCATCCAGGGCTTCCCTGGTGGCACAGTGGTTGAGAGTCTGCCTGCCGATACAGGGGACACGGGTTTGTGCCCTGGTCTGGGAAGATCCCACATGCCATGGAGTGGCTAGGCCCATGAGCCATGGCTGCTGAGCCTGCACATCCCTGTGCTCTGCAATGGGAGAGGCCACAACAGTGAGAGGCCCACGTATCACAAAAAAAAAAGAGAAAGAAATTACATCCAAAAAAATCAAATACTTAGGAATAAACCTGACCAAGGAGATGAATACTTATATGCTGAGAACTATAAAACATTGATAAAGGAAACTGAAGATGATTCAAAGAAATGGAAAGATATCCCATGCTCTTGGATTGGAAGAATTAATACTGTTAAAATTGTCATAGTACTCAAAGCAATCCACAGATTTAATGTGATCCCTATCAAATGATCCATGACATTTTTCACAGAGCTAAGACAAATCATCCTAAAATTTATTTGGAATCATAAAAGACCCAGAATTGCCACAGCAATCCTGAGGAAAAAGAACAAAGCTGGAGGCATAACCCTCACAGACTTCAGACAATACTTCAAAACTACAGTAGTCAAAACAGCATGATAGTGGCACAAAAACAGACACATAGATCAATGAAACAGAAGAGAGAACCCAGAAATAAACTCACACCCCTATGGCCAATTATTCTTCAACAAAGGAGGCAAGAATATACAAGGGAGAAAAGACAGCCTCTTCAGAGAAAAGTGGTATTGGGAAAGCTGGACAGCTGCATGTAAATCAATGAAATTAGAACACAGACTCACACCATACACAAAAATAAACTCAAAATGACTTAAAGACTTAAATAAAAAACATGACACCACAAAACTCCTAGAAGAGAACATAGGCAAAACATTCTCTGACATAAATCATAGCTATATTGTCTTTGATCAGTCTCCCAAGGCAAAAGAAGTAAAAGTGAAAATAAACAAATGAGACCTAATCAAATACAGCAAAGGAAGCTGTAAACAAAATGAAAAGACAACCTATGGAATGGAAGAAAATATTTGCAAATTATGTGACTGACAAGGGCCTAATTTCCAAAATATACAAACAGCTCATACAATTCAATAACAAAAAAAAACCAAACAATCCAATCAAAAAAATGGGCAGAACACCTAAATAGACATTTCTCCAAAGAAGACATACACATGACCAATAGGCACATGAAAAGATGTTCAGCATCGCTAATTATTAGAGAAATGCAAATCAAAACTGCAATGTGGTACCACATCACAACAGTCAGAATGGCCAGTATTAAAAAGTTTAGAAATGACAAATACTGGAGAGGGTGTGGAGAAAAGGGAACCCTCCTACACTGTTGGTGGGAATGTAAATTGGTGCAGCCACTACAGAAAACAGTATGGAGGTACCTCAAAAAACTAAAAATAGAGTTGCCATATGATCCAGCAATCCTACTCCTGGACATATATCTGGAGAAAACTCTGATCCAAAAAGATACATGTACCCCAATGTTCAAAGCAGCACTATTTACAATAGCCAAGACACGGAAGCAACCTAAATGCCCATCAACAGATGAATGGATAAAGAAGATGTGGTATATATACATAATGGAATACTATTTATGCACAGAAAGAATGAAATAATGCCATTTGCAGCAATATGAATGGACCTAGAGATTATCATACTAAGTGAAGTAGGTCAGGCAAAGACAAATGTCATGATATCACTTATATGTGGAATCTAAAATATGACACAAATGAACTTATCTACAAAACAGAAACAGACTGACAGACACAGAAAACAAACTTATGGTTACCAAAGGGGAAAGGGAGTGGGGAAGGGATAAACTAGGAGTTTGGAATTAACAGATACAAACTACTATATATAAAACTAATAAACAACGAGATCCTACAGTATAGCACAGGAAACTATACTCTATATTGTGTAATAAACCATAATGGAAAAGGATATGAAAAAGAATACGTATACATATGTATAACTGACTTATTTTGCTGTACACCAGAAACTAACACAACACTGTAAATCAACTAAACTTCAATAAGAAAAAAAAAAAAGGATCATAGGCCTAAATGTAAAGTGCAAAACTACAAAACTCTTCAAAATAACAAAGAAAACTTATGTGACCCTGAGGATGGCAATGACATTTTAGATATAACACCAAGGTACAACCCATGAAAGAAAAAACTGATAAGCCGGAATTCATTAAAATTAAAAACTTCTGCTACATGAGAGAAAATGTTAAGAGGATGAGAGGAAAAGCCACAGACTGGGAGAAAATAGTTATAAAAGACACAGATGATTAAGGACTATTATCCAAAGTATACAAAACTTAACAATAAGAAATTGAACAGCCTGGTTTAAAATTGGGCAAAAGACCTGAACAGAGGGACTTCCCTGGTGGAGCAATGGTTAAGAATTCGCCTGCCAATGAAGGGGACATGGGTTCAATCCCTAGTCCAGGAAGATTCACACATGTCACATGCACCACAACTACTGAGCCTGCGCTCTAGAACCCAAGCCACAACTACTGAAGCCTGTGTGCCTAGAGCCCATGCACCACAATGAAGGGTAGCCCCTGCTCTCCGCAACTAGGGAAAGCCCAGGTGTAGCAACAAGGACATGACACAGCCAAAAGTAAATAAATAAATAAATAAATAAATTTATTTTTTAAAAAGACCTGAACAGATACCTCACCAAAGAAGATATACAGATGGCAAGCAAGCATATGAAAAGATGTGCAATATCATATGTCATTAGGGAATTGCAAATTAAAAAAAAATGAGATACCATTACACACCTATTAGAATGGCCAAAATCTGGAACCCTGACATCATCAAATGCTTGCAAGGATATGGAGCAACAGGAGCTATCATTCATTGCTTCTGGGAACAAAATAGTAGTACAGCCACTCTGGAAGACAGTTTGGTAGTTTCTTACAAAACTCAACATATTCTTATATAATCATACTCTTAGTTATTTACCCAAAGTTGAAACTTATATCCATACAAAAACCTGCACATGGATGTTTATAGCAGTCAGTTTCATAATTGCCAAAACTTGAAAGCAACAAACTGTCCTTCAGCAGATAAATAAACTGTGGTCCATCCAGACAATGGAATATTATACTGCTCTAAAAAGAAATGAGCTCTCAAACTCTGAAAAGACATGTAGGAAACTTAAATACATATTACTAAGTTAAAGAAGCTGATCTGAGAGGCTACATTTTGTATGATTATAAGTTATGACATTATGAAAAAGGACAACCTATGGAGATAGTAAAATTGTTAGTGGTTTCCAGGGGTTAGAGGAGAGGGAAGAATGAATAGGCACAGCATGGAGGATTTGGGGAGCAGTGAAACTATTCTGTATGATATTACAAGGGTGGATACATATCATTATACATTTGTCAAAACCAAACAATGTACAAAATGAAGAATGAACTCTTATGTAGGTTATAGACTTTGGGTGATAATGATGTGTCAAGGTAGTTCATCAGTTGTAACAAATGTACCACTCTGGGGCAACCAAGGATGTTGATAGTGGGAAAGATTCCCCATGTGTGGGGACAGGGAGTATATGAGAAATCTTTGTACTTTCTGTTCAATTTTGCTATGAACGTAAAACTACTCTAAGAAATAAAGTTTACTAATTAAAAAAAAAAGTCTTGGGTTTGAGTTCTGACACTGCTGCTTACTGGTTAAATTGCCCTGGGTTAATCAACTTATTAGACCTTGTAAACTACTGGTATAAGTAGTATTTACTTCCCAGGCTTGCCAAGAGACTGCAGTGAAACATTGGGTGTGCGAACACCTTGTAAAGTGTATATACCCGTGCCTTTGGCTTCCTACAGAAGCAACCAAGTAATTTCTCATCATTTTCCACTGAGCCAGCATTGGTGGTTGCAGATGTGGAAATACGTCATCCTTTTACGACGTTAAAGAAATTAGCATGAGCTCCAAGAAAATCCCAAACAAAAGCTGATGAAACTTCATTGGGTGCCAAGGAAGCAGCTGGCACCATAAACACTGTGAAAGCTTTGCTGGCATGCCTCCCTCTACTGTGCTGCCAAATGCTCTTGATGGCGGTACCTGGTATTGCAGTGAGGAAACCAATGGGAGAGAAGAGGTCATCCTATAACGTGCCTCTGGCCTAAAACAACGGGATACCTTTGGAGAACTACTCTTGCAGGACCCCACCAAGTTTAAGTGCACATTCCATGCTATATCTCTTGGGGGAATGCGAGGCATGGCCCAGAACTTTCAGGATAAAACATCCGGGTAACATAAGTACTGTTTTCCTTTTAAACATACCATCAATCTCTATTTCTTTAAGTCTATGGACAGAAACACAATCTTTAATTACCTTCTAAATGTTTGTATGTTTGTTTGTTTACTTTTGCCTGTTTATCTTTAAGGCATTTCCCAGGCAATTTTTAATGAGCCTTAAAAATGTTTCCATTATGAAGAGATGGACAACAATTATAAAGTGAGTGCTGCCAAAAGAAGTAAGAGGACAATGACTATTTTCCCATATTTAGGTCAAAATTGTCTCATTTTCTCCACCTTCCTTTATTATTCTAAGCAGTCTTTATATAACCCATTTTGGATAGCTCAAAAGTTCTTCCCAGTTACAAAAAAGAGGTTTTTGCCTCCTGTATAAGTGGCGTGCCAGGTAAGAACAGGAAGGGGAACCCCAAATTGCCTTTGCTCACTGAGCTCACATTCCCTTGTCCCCACTGAGAAATGTGCTGTCCACTCAGACATGGGCAAGTAGCCAAGTATTCTCCTGGTCACTCCACCTCCTGACCCCTTGTCCATGTCTTGACACTGGCCATGCCCAACCTGGGGTGTGCCTCAGGTCCCAGTCTCTCATGCTTGGCAGAGATATGATTTAAAGGGGGAAACATAGGCAAAAAGGGACCCTGGATTTTCCCTCGAATCCTTCACAATTAAGTTTTTTTAGGAAAGACCAGAAGACCTGAGTCTGTGTACATGGGGCAAGGACATATTCATAGTAGAAATGATGTCTCTGGAGCTTGTCAACTGGAGCGGCTCTGCTTATGGTAACAGTCATAGCAAGATGTTTCCTCCTCACTTCTAAGTTGTATTTGAAGTATAGACTTGAAAATTTACAAACTGATGCTCTTCAGGATTAAAGTGACCTTCAAATTGAAAGGATTCCATTTCAAATTAGGAATGATGTGTATTTTAAAAAATATTTATCTATGCATTAGCTTTGAAACATTTAAGAACTTTGAAACCATATACAGGTGGTATATTTTTCACTGGCAGCTGGGCTGCTTTTTTTTCTATTTCAAGAGCATTGAAAAAAAAGTTTAATTTACTCATGAATCTCTTCAAACCAACAGTAGCCTGCATGATGATATCTCTGAACACAGCAGAGAATAGCTGAGAATGTAACTCTGAGGATTTTTACATATTTATAAGTTCTTGTAAAAATATTCCTTGCCCCAAACTTAAAGGTCTACTGACTCACCTACAGCTAACCAAACACCAGGATATCAGTTAGGTATTAGACTTCTAATCCCAGGAAGAAAGAGTGAGTCAAAAAAAAGATGAAAGAAAGGAAAAGTAGAAGGGGGGGCAGAACAAGTGAAAAAAGAAGGAAGGAGCGATGGAGGCAGGGAGGGAGGAAGAGAAGGAAAGAAGCAGGGAGGGAAGAAAAAAATGGCAACATTAAATATGTGTTTCAAAGCACACAAGTTGAGGCTAGTTTTCTGACTGGATCCAATTACTTCAAATTCAACAAATATTTATGGAGTCCATACCATATGCAAGGTATCGTGATGAAAAATCAGTAATAAGATAGTGCCCTTAAACCTTTTAAAAATAATATTCAATTTAAAATAAAACCTAAACAAGACACACACATGCATGGGCATAAATCTTCATATCACTTGTGCAACAGGGTGTAGAGGTATAACAGGGTGTTATGTAAGCCACCAGAGGACTGAAGCTCACAAAAATACAAATCTGAGCATTTTACTGTGCCATCTTAAAATCCTATTTGATAATAATGTAAAAGTTTAAGGCATGGAGCATACCCACCTACTGATCTACCTACCTACCTAGTTTCCTTCCTTCCACCTATCTGTCCATTGATCCATCCTTCCTCTATGTCAGAGTTCCGCAACTCCAGGGCCGTGGACCGGTACAAGTCCACAGCCTGTTAGGAACTGGGGCCGCACAGCAGGAGGTGAGCGGTGGGTGAGCGAACAAAGCTTTATCTGCCATTCCCCATCGCTCCCCATTGCTTGCATTACCACCTGAACCATCTCCCCTGCGCGCCCCCATGGAAAAATTGTCTTCCACAAAACCAGTCCCTGGTGCCAAAAACGTTGGGGACCACTGCTCTATGCCATATTCCTCTAAAGTCAACCTGTTACCCTGACCTCAAAAACTATAATTTATTCGTCTTTTTAGCAATAGGATAGAGATCTCATCAGAAACTAAGTACTGTAGACAATTCCTGATTCTGCCCACCACCCCTTCCCAGTCCAAGCCCCTATCATCTCTTAGCTAAACTGAAGTACCCTTCTAACTGGTCTCCCCTTGCTTCTTTAAATTTATTCTCACATAGTAGCTAGAGAGAAATTTTTGAAATGTATCAGATCATGACATTCACCTTTTTAAAACCCTACAAACATTGCACTGATAATAAAACCCAGGGTCCTCATCAGAACATCAAAGGCTCCACCTAATCAGCCATACTAACTATCCAACCTTGTTTGTACCTTTCCCCTTACACCACTACCTCCTGTTTTTCCCTTCCTTAAATATACCAAGCTTTTTCCTTGTTAACACTGCTTGGCCATGTTATTCCATCTTTCTCAGTTTCCTCCAATAGTCCCCTTATCTTTCTTCCTGGATTAGCTAAAATATTACCTTCTCCAAACATGCTGCCTAAAGTGGGCCCTGCCCTCTGTATCCATTCATTCCTTCTCTGTCACCTCTCCTTGCTCATTTTCTACACAGAAATTATGACCTTCTCAAGTCATTTAGTTATTACTCTCTCCCCTGCTGGAATATAAGTCCTTAGAAAGGTGAACAAAACTGACAAACATTTAGCTAGACTGACCAGGAAAAAAGAAAGATGATTCAAATTACTAAAATCAGGAATGAAAAGGGGAGACATTACTACTGACCTTACAGAAATAAAAAGATTATAAGGAACTACTCCTAACAACTGTATGCCCAACAATGAGACAACCTAGATGAAACAGGCAAGTTCCTAGAAAAACACAAACTACCAAAACTGACTCAAAAATAAAGAAATGATCTGAACCTATAAGGAGATTGAATTATTAATCAATTCGGCTTATCTGATTTGTCAAGTACTCCTCAATGTTTCCATTTTTAAGAATTCTTCTATGGTCAGTTGTAAAGATTTGCAAGATGTGATGTAAAATGCTTTGCCCCTCTAGGTAGGGAGAATGATATTTCTGTGAACAACATAAAGATATGGTTATCAAAATTAAGTGTTATACTATTCCTACTGGCCATAACATTTGGTCCCCCCCCCCCCCGAAAAGAAAAGCAAATAAGCATTTGTAAATCTCTCCCAGGTTTTGGGACCTGAAAGAATTCCAGTTGACCTAATACTTAATCTTCATAAAATCAGTAAGGTGATGGCTTTTGGAATCAAGCCTGGGATAAAATTCCGGCCTTTTTGCTTACATTGCCTGCGAGATGTAAGGACAAGTCTCTGAGAAACCATGTCCTCATTCTGTGGGACAATATGGGTACGTGTGGTTTTCTTCTAGAATTACAAAGAAAATTGGGGTAGTATTTCAAAGTGTGTAACCTAACAATTAATGTAGTAGCTATTATTGATCATCTACTATATATCTGGTACTCTACTGGGGGATACAATTGCAAGTAAAACATGGCTTCTTCATGGAGGCGATAGAGTGGTTGAAAAGATACTTTCAATATTAATTAACAGTTTTTTCTTAATTTCTCTGCTTAATGTAGAATTAAAGTTTTTTTAATTAATAACACAATCAATCAATAGGCCTATATACCATTGTGGTTAACTGTGAAAATGATTGATGACTATTTTACAAGTGGCAAAAAAAACAGGTGATAAGGTTTTTATCCTCTCTTTAGAGAGATTCTCTAGGTGTCTTTTGATAATGGAGAGTTAGAAAAAAAACACTAAAGAAGTTGGGTTAAAATACTAATTTCCTGTACATAATGAATGAAATAAAATGAAACATGTAGAAGGACTTATATATTTCCCCCAAAATTATAAGTACTGAATGAGGATTTTAGAATTCAATCTTTATGAACCCTCTTGAAAATATTTCAGCAACAAATTCTACAGCTCATACTTTGCAGAAATGAAACTATAGGGACAAAGAATGTTGGCACCCAAAGAATAAAGATTAAGGAGTGGTCACAGAACAGGTGACAGAGACTTCTTCCAAATGAAGTGTGACTGGTGGCAGTGCTCAAAGTTACAAAATATATGGCAAGATCTTTATGGCCAGTGAAAATTTAAACACCTTCCAACCCTGGGGAAAGTAATGCTTAAAGTAAGTGGCAAAGGACAATCCGTGTTGGTGAGAAGCTTTCACCAGCCCCACAAACAAAGGCAAGGAAAAGAATAAAGTAAATTGGAATGTCCCTATTTCAGTTTGATGACAACTTCTGGTTATAAGAAGACATGTGCTCCTCAGAGGACTCCCAGATTTCTGAGCTGATATGTACCCTAACTCTAAACTATATATAGCACCATCTAGTGAAATAAAAGAATACTTAGGCTTTTAAAAATAAAAACTTAAGAAATGGTTAAAAGTATAAATCAATGGAAAATGTAGGGTCTTAAAAGGATGGAATGGGAAAAATGAGCTTATTTTCTCACTTGAAATACACTTTTAAACTGTTAGATAATATGAGGATGCTTTTTAATTCCATCAGTCATTTGACACAGCGACCATCCTTAGGCATTGGTTTAGCATTACAAGGAGAGACTTGTTGGAGTAAGGAAGAATGAAAAACACTGGCTGTGGAGATGAGAACTGGGGCTGGGCGAAGGGTGTATGAATTCCTAACTGAGAAGCGGAGAATGTAGAATGGTGTGCTGGAGCCAGCTAGCACTGCTGGAGAGAGCCAATTGTGCACATCTATTCTCAATATTTTGCTCAGTGCTGTCTCATTTGTAACATGAAATTGGCCATGGTGGGAATACTTACACAATGGAAATTGGCCAATGCTACAAATCAAGGTTACCCACCCTCAGAAAACAAACCACTAGAACATATCAACCTCTAATCCTCTCAGCTGACCACAGTCCCTATGGATGGAAGCCAGAAATAAAATCTGGTGGTGGTCAGAGTCCCACTAGCCAAAGAAATCTGAGTCTAAATGGTATATGGTTGGTGTGCTAACTAGTGGCTGTTAAGACCTTGTCAAAAATATAAAAATTGCCCAAACTTATAGAAAACAAAGCAGTTCAAGCTACTTTAACTTTCAGAAAACAACTGAAAATTCCTCCAGCACCTTTAAGAAGAGATATATCAGTTGCTAAAAGAGGTAGCTAATGTACACACAGTGCAGGAAAGGGCCTGGAGGCAACAGAGCCAGGGTGTGGATTGGCTTGACTTTCTTCAACAGAGTAGCCTTGGACAATTTAGAGGTTGGGCTGGTTCTTCAACTAAAAGTCAAAATTAGACCAGTGGGGTTTTCTTTCTTTAATTAGTGGGACCCTTTCCTCAAATGGCCTCTTATATGCAATACCAATACTCTATTGTAAGCTTTACAGTGTCATTTAAAAGGCCAGTGCCTCTGGAAGACCTCACGCTCCTCTGAAGACCTCAGAACACAGTGTTAAAGCCATTGCATTAGACTGTTTCCAAGAGTATATTTTCCCTTCCAGCACTGGTATTCTAAACAAGGATTAGCTAGCTATCAGCTGCACTTCTCCCCACTTCCCCTATCTAGAAGAGTGGGCCTCCTTCCCTTCTACGGAATCTAAGAGGGTAGAGAGGATAGAGTTCAAAACCCACTTCTCTCCGTAGATGCACCAAGGGCTCCACTCCAATTCAATTTTAAATCTGCAAATTGTTGATCCTAGATGGGTCTTTAAGTCAGAAGAACTTGATATGGATGGAAATCATATCTGGGCAAGACTTCTCTCTCCCATTCCAAAAATATTCCAGTGTTCGGAGTCTGTATGTATAGGTGAGTTACACATGCTATTCTGAAGTGCTTTCATCTTATATAAACATGGTTTGAAAATTGTAATTTTTATCAAGAGATAATGATCAAGGAGGGTTACATCTTCTTAAGCTTTTAGAAGATTATTCACAGTCAAGAACAGTAAAGATATTAGATAATTTCAGAGCTAAAATCTTTCTCTGGGATTTTTGTGGGTTTTTCACTTAAAGGTGATTATGATTCTAAGTGACCTAAGTTCAGGCAGATAAAGGTAGTGTCTCCTGACACATAGAGTGACTAGAGGCCCAAAGGCTGGCACTGAATATCAGAAGATAAACAACGGTAGTCCATGGAACAACTCTAATCTCTGTAGAATTAGAGAGTAATGAGGATTAGCTGCCAACACTTAAAAATTGGAAAAATATCACATGAAAATTCTGATTTGTGGCTTTTCTTGGGGAAAACAAACAGGATATAGTAAAATTGTGTCTGCATTCGTATCTGGCAATCATCGACCGGACTGAGAGCTGCCATTTCCTGTTCTCCAGGGTCTTCTTGCTGCCCCCTGCAACACCCATTTGGTTACCTCCCTGCCCTCACTTGAGTTTGCAATTGCTGACTTAAGGCCATGCCAGAATGAGCGGCAAGAGACACTGGGCCTTTCTGAGAAAAGTGAAGAAAATTCATAGTCATGATTCATTGAAAGTTGCTCAGCCCTGAGCGCCACCTGGGCCCTCTGCCCTGTCTGAAGGGATAGGAATGCTCCTTGCAGGCAAGAGTACACCCTACTCTATGTGTAGACTGAAAACTTGAGATGCCTTTGAAGCAAGATGGGGACTTTGTGGTTGAGCACATTTATTTCTGAATTTAATGACATGGAGAACCACAAGCCTGCTCACAGTACCAATTTTTCATAAAAAAAGGAGAAAGGCTATTGAGTCAAATGTTCCAAGAACACCTGGGCTGGGGAAACCGCTAGTATATTTATAACTTGGATATACAAACAGGAATGCCTTGTTCAGTGAAGAAAAGTAATAAGAGATACCATCACTGAACATTTGCTTTTTGCTTTCTTTCTATGCTCACAGTCACCCAGAAGGGTTTTTCATGTTTACAGATGAGGAATACAAAGCTCAGAGAGGTTAACTAAATTGAGCAAGTCACACAGCTTGTTACTTGACAGAACCAGAATTCACAGCATAGGCTGACTGCAGACCTGTGCTTTCTCTACTATGCTGTGCTGGAATTTTATATTTTAAAATGACCCTTTGTGCTCTGCAACTCATTTTCTTAAAGATTACTTCCTTGGAGCCCTGTTACAAGTGTATGAGGTGGAGGAATTATTACCCACGTTTTACAGATGAAGAGCTGAAGCACAAAGAATGAACGCCTTAACCTAATAATTAGTAACTAAGAACTAGTATCCAGGTTTGCTGACTTCTAATCAAGTGTTCTTTTCACATCATCAAACTAAAAGCTGACTCTGGGATGACTATTTTTGTCTCCCTCTTTGGATGCTTAATGTTAAAGAGTTATAAAGTTTTTATGTTATAGAAACTGTTTGCATTCCTTTTAATGAAGGATTTTTTTAAATTTGAAAATAGAGCTGGAAAAGGAAGAAAACAAAACTTTCAGATTATTCTACTCATTAAAATAACCATGCTTCTTTTAAGGTAGCCAGTAAAACTTCTCTGTAACTGAGCTCTATTTATAATAGAGACGAATTTAGTCTTTTGTGGCAAAGGCAGCTGACAAGGAAAATAAGTCTGGGTAAAATACTTTTTGTTTTTCAAAACAGTACAATCCAGTTTAGAAGGAATAGAAGTTACCAAAGTGATGCCACAAACTGAAATTCTTTTTTTTCAAATGGTGGTAATGGGGCAGGAAAGGGGGCTTGGAAAGACCAGTGGTTTAAACAGATTGATTTTTAGTGTCAGAGAATATATTTTCCTTTTCTGCATATGATTTTACAGGTGAGAAATTTCCACAAATAGGGATATAAAAAAAGGCAAACCTTGACACTACAGAAATGGAATAAGTTCTATTACTCTGGAGAAACACAGTCTCTCTGGATTCAGTCATGCCAGGAAAGCATCTTACAATTTTCCTTATAGTGTTTCCACTGAATTCATAGATCCCCCAAGTTGGAAGGAGACATCTGTTCCACTCTCATCTACACATGACAATTTCTTCTTTCATGACAACCCTCGTACAGCAGACACCTGCAAGTCCAAATCCAATTTATTCTATAAAAGGAACAGACTTTTATTCCCCACATTTGTTGTGAAGGAAGGGCTTTGAAATCCCTTCCAGGGGGCGGAGGGCACATGCTGGTGGTGTGCTGCTACACACTTTGAAGGATGTAGGGATGTGAGGCATAAAGACTAGAAGATGGCAATGTCAGGGGTTCCATCAGACTGGGGACAGCAACCCTGTGTTAGGAAGATGGGTGAGGACAAGGATGAAACTCCATTTTGGAAGATTCTTACAAGGATGGTCACTGAAACAAGGACTTAGTAGACTTCGGGCATGGATTCATGGTTAGTCCCGTAACACTGAGCTACAATTTCTTAAAGCTAGTCTATACTTTTTCTTGTCCCGGAGCCACAGCTAGGTTAATGCTGCAGGTGGAACTCAAGAAGCTCCCTGACTGTAGTGAAGGAGTGGTTGCAGGAATACAAAACCAGGAAGGTTATTGTACTGCAACAAACTGATGAAGGACCAAAAGGCACTGTCTCCTTAAATTGGCCTGACAAGGGGAATTCCTTGGCAGTCCAGTGGTTAGCACTCAGTGCTTCCACTGCAGGGGGCACAGGTTCTATCCCTGGTCAGGAACTAAGATCACGAAGCCACGTGGCACAGCCAAATAAATACATAAATACATATATAAATTGGCCTGACAAGGACATTGGCTCTGCAGTCAGTAGCAGAGAATGAAACAGAGTTTGTTGGAGACCAGATTCACCAGAGGAGCACTGATACCCACAGCTCACAACAGGTAGAAGTCATTGAACACATCCTAGGGGCTAGGCATGGTTCCAAGCCCTCCACCTACAATAACATTTAATCTTCACCCTACAAGGAAAGTACTACTACTACCCCATTTTTCTTTCAAGGGAACAAAGGCACAGAGAGAATGAGTAATGTGCTTGTAGCTAATCACTATGTCACATAGCTAGGAAGTAGCAGAGATAGGGTGGGTATCCACTGTGGTAGACAGAATAATAACTCCCTAAAGATGTCCACGATCTAATCCCCAGAACCTATGAAGATGTTACCTAACATGGCCAAAAGAACTTTGCTGATGGAATTATATTAAGGATCCCGAGATGGGAGGATTATCCTGGAATATCCAAGAGGGCCCAAGGTAATCACAAGGGTCCTTTTATGAGGGAAGCAAGAAGGTCAAAGTCAGTAATAGGAGATGTGTTGTTGAAGCAGGAGGTTGGAGTGATATAAGGAAGGGGCTATGAGCCAAGGAATGTGGGTGGCCTCTAGAGGCTGAAAAGGCAAGGAAATGAATACTCCCTTGAAACCTCCTGAAGGAAAGTAGCCCTGCCAATACCTTGATTTTAGACTTTTCACCTCCAGAATTGTAAGAGAACAAATGTGCACTAGTTTAAGCCACTAAATTTGTGATAACTTGTTACAGTAGCAATAGGAAACTAATACATCCAGGCAGCCTGACTCCAGAAACTATATTCTTAAATATATTCAGGTCATCTTTCCAGTGTTAGTTGTCAATATTCCTAGAAAAGACTCTATAAAAGCAGTTTCACATTGGCTTCGGGGTTTCCCTTGTTTATCCTCATAGCACTGGATGTCTGTAGGACTTTACTATATTAGATTCATCGTATATACACAGACCTGCTATTCAGCTCATAACACTGGCATGCAGTAACCATTGTTAAAATGTTAAACATTTTCTATCATTTTGTAAATAACCCCTGAGATCCTCCCTGCTGTTCTGGATAGCTTAATGCCTCCCTTGGGAGTACCCCCCCACCCCAACCCCCATCCCCAACCCAGACCTTCCCAATCCCTGAAGGATTAGAGCCTGACAAGGAAGGCTCCTCCCCGAATCCAGCCCCAACTCTGCAGGCTGGTTCCATTCTAACAGCTGGTGGGCATGCCAAAAGCAGATGTTTAATGTTTTGATCATAACCCCAGAATATATACATGCTGATTAATAACTCAAGATACCCTAGAAGCTTCCAAAGAATTTTTACTTATGACTAGAGTTTCAAAAAATTTTTGTTATCAATGAAAGCAAATTATCACAGAATATTAAGCAGCATCTAGTGTGACTCCTTTTAGCAGAATGACTTTCTATAGAGTGCAACAGTGAAACTCTCAGAAGCCCATATCTAGGTCTCTAAGCTCCGTACTTGAACCACAATGGCCTCAACTGAAAATAAGCCACCCCCAACAAACCATATCAGCAAATACCTCAGAGGTTTGACTTTAGCACGTGTCCCTTTTCCAAGTGAAACCATGTGGGCGTCACACCCCTTATCCTGTACTCTTAAATAGGACAAGAGAACTTGAGAATCAGATAAGTTCACTGTGTATAAAGAGTATTGTGAAATGTCATTAATTGTTTTTTCTCTGACATCTCTGGCTTCATTGAAAAGGAGTTGCACTGTCTATTGATGCCTCATATTCTTCTTCTCCTATGAATAACATAATTGGGTGAATCAGTGTTTTCCTCAGAAGTTGAATGCTGGATTATAGCCTAAAACTCTTCTCTACTGATAATCCTACCTTGTGGAAAGAATCATTTAAGGAAAATTGTCAAGGAAACATGTCAATATCTCTTATTCTCCTAAAGATGTATCATGGTGTTCTGGGCACACCAGGCCTCCATGGGGTTAAGAGAATGGATTACCAGACTTTGGAGTCATATCAACTACAGGTCACCCCTTGTTCGACACTACCAACAGTGTGACCCCCACAAGTTAGTCAATCTCTGAAATCTCTCACTGGAAAGTGGGGATAGCATTGCTTTCTTACACCTGGTTGTGAGGACTAAATGAGCTAGTGTGCTAAAATACCTATCATGATACCAGTGACCTACAACCTATGAATCCCAGGTAGTTCACTTCCCATCTTCTCCATGTTAGACCCAGTGAGAGACCAGGCTTATTGCAAGTTCTTTCCAGATTGCTAAACAACGTTCTGAAATCATCAAATATCAAGCGTGATCCTCCTTTATAGTTAAGTGTGCTTTGCTTCATCACACAAAGCAGGAAGCAAAAGGAGAAAAAGCCGTATATGTGCCATAGGACTTTTAAAAAGTTCTGGGTTTTGTGAACACAAAGTTAAGCACTAGAATGTTCTGCCTCTAAGAAAACGACAACTATGCAAATGAAAAACTCAAGGTGGAGGCAGTGTCCTTGGGTGTAAATAAGACTCCCATAAGTTCCATCCAACAGCAAACCTTAAGGTGGAGACGACCATCATTTTATTGTCCAATAATCAACACTCGTGCTTCTGCATCAACATTTTTTACATTTTCCATAAGTTTGAGAAAATGGAGTAGGTGGCCCAAGGTTGCTGCTTTTGCCACTTCTAAGTCAGCCATTTAAAAGATTGATCACAGATTCTGTTCCTTCCTTCCTGTTTCAGGCACACTGCAAGGATACGATGAAAGAGCAGCCACTTTGCACAAAGATGGGGAACTGGAATCCAGCTATGACCCCCCAAATAGACACGGAGATATAGAGAACATATTTTTCTATCCAACAGCCCAAGGGAGAACCTCGTCAATTAAAAACACTTTTGATATGAAGCCAGATTGCCCAAGATGACCATCTAAAACTATACGAAAATCTAGGAAAAACAAGCTCTCCATCCTGGATGGAATGTCAATGGAAAATAGTTGCTAGGCTTTTCCAGTTACCAGTAATAAAAAGAAAAATAGGCTCCCCATTCTAAGCCCAGAGCTTGATGGGTCGTCAGCTGGTTCTGAGCCAGCCTTGGGATTTTCTGAGTGCGTTACAAATTACAGGAACAAAATGTGGACTGTTTACTCTAACCATGTTTTTTGAGTCAGGACAGTTTATTATTAGGTTTAATTCTGAGTGGGATAGAGTTGAAAAACATGCCTCCATGTATGGATAATGTTTATAAGCTTCTAAAGCAATACATTCTTATATTGAACAGCAATTGTACAAAGCACATAGACGTTATATTTTTAAACATCTTTATTGGAGTAGAATTGCTTTACAATGGTGTGTTAGTTTCTGCTTTATAACAAAGTGAATCAGCTATACATATACATATATCACCATGTCTCCTCCCTCTTGCGTCTCCCTCCTACCCTCCCTATCCCACCCCTCTAGGTGGTCACAAAGCACCCATCAGATCTCCCTGTGCTATGCGGCTGCTTCACACTAGCTATCTATTTTATATTTGGTAGTGTATACATGTCCATGCCACTCTCTCACATCATCCTAGCTTACCCTTCCCACTCCCTGTGTCCTCAAGCCTACTCCCTATGTCTGCGTCTTTATTCGTATCCTGCCCTTAGCTTGTTCAGAATCTTCTTTTTTTAGATTCCATATATATGTGTTAGCATACGGTATTTTTCTCTTTCTGACTTACTTCACCCCGTATGACAGTCTCTAGGTCCATCCACTTCACTACAAATAATTCAATTTTGTTTCCTTTTATAGCTGAGTAATATTCCATTGTATATATGTGCCACATCTTCTTTATCCATTCACCTGTCGATGGACACTTAGGTTGCTTCCATGTCCTGGCTATTGTAAATAGAGCTGCAATGAACATTGTGGTACATGACTCTTTTTGAATTATGGTTTTCTCAGGGTATATGCGCAGTCACGGGATTGCTGTGTCTTATGGTAGTTCTATTTTATTTTTTTAAGGAACCTCCATACTGTTCTCCATAGTGGCTGTATCAGTTTACATTCTCACCAACAGTGCAAGAGGGTTCCCTTTTCTCCAAACCCTCTCTAGTATTTGTTTGTAGATTTTTTGATGATGCCCATTCTAACTGGTGACAGGTGATACCTCATTGTAGTTTTGATTTGTATTTCTCTAATAGTTAGTGATGTTGAGCAGCTTTTCATGTGCTTCTTGGCCATCTGTATGTCTTCTTTGGAGAAATGTCTATTTAGTTTTTCTGCCCATATTTGGATTGTGTTGTTTGTTTTTTTAATATTGAGCTGCATGAGCTGTTTATATATTGTGGAGGTTAATTGTTTGCCCATTGATTCATTTGCAAATATTTTCTCCCTTTCTGAGGGTTGTCTTTTCGTCTTCTTTATGGTTTCCTTTGCTGTGCAATAGCTTTAAGTTTCATTGGGTCCCATGTGTTCATTTTTCTTTTTATTTCCATTACTCAAGCACGTGGATCAGAAAAGATCTTGTTGTATTTATGTCAAAGAGTGTTCTTCCTGTTTTCCTCTAAGAGTTTTATAGTGTCCGGTCTTATATTTAGGTCCATAATCCATTTTGAGTTTATTTTTTTAACATCTTTATTGGTGTATAATTACTTTACAATGGTGAGTTAGTTTCTGCTTTAAAACAAAGTGAATCAGTTATACATATACATATGTTCCCATATCTCTTCCCTCTTGCGTCTCCCTCCCTCCCACCCTCCCTATCCCACCCCTCCAGGCTATCACAAAGCACCGAGCTGTTATCCCTGTGCCATGCGGCTGCTTCCCACTAGCTATCTACCTTACGTTTGTTAGTGTATATATGTCCATGCCTCTCTCTCGCTTTGTAACAGCTCACCCTTCCCCCTCCCCATATCCTCAAGTCCGTTCTCCAGTAGGTCTGTGTCTTTATTCCTGTCTTACCCCTAGGATCTTCATGACATTTTTTTCTTAAATTCCATATATATGTGTTAGCATTTTTTCTTTCTCTTTCTGACTTACTTCACTCTGTATGACAGACTCTAGGTCTATCCACCTCATTACAAATAGCTCAATTTCATTTCCTTTTATGGCTGAGTAATATTCCATTGTATATATGTACTACATTTCTTTATCCATTCATCCAACGATGGGCACTTAGGCTGTTTCCATCTCCGGGCTATTGTAAATAGAGCTGCAGTGAACATTTTGGAACATGACTCTTTTTGAATTTTGGTTTTCTCAGGGTATATGCCCAATAGTGGGATTGCTGGGTCATATGGTAGTTCTATTTGTAGTTTTTTAAGGAACCTCCATGCTATTCTCCATAGTGGCTGAACCAATTCACATTCCCACCAGCAGTGCAAGAGTGTTCCCTTTTCTCCACACCCTCTCCAGCATTTATTGTTTCTAGATATTTTGATGATGGCCATTCTGACTGGTGTGAGATAATATCTCATTGTAGTTTTTTTTTTTAAACATCTTTATTGGGGTATAATTGCTTTACAATGGTGTGTTAGTTTCTGCTTTATAACAAAGTGAATCCAGTTACACATATACACATGTTCCCATATCTCTTTCCTCTTGCGTCTCCCTCCCTCTCACCCTCCCTATCCCACCCCTCCAGGCTGTCACAAAGCACCGAGCCGATATCCCTGTGCCATGCGGCTGTTTTCCACTAGTTATCTACCTTACGGTTGTTAGTGTGTATGTGTCCATGACTCTCTCTCGCCCTGTCACAGCTCACCCTTCCACCTCCCCATATCCTCAAGTCCGTTTTCCAGTAGGTCTGTGTCTTTATTTCTGTCTTACCCCTAGGTTCTTCATGACATTTTATTTTTCTTCTTAAATTCCATATATATGTGTTAGCATACGGTATTTGTCTTTTTCTTTCTGACTTACTTCACTCTGTATGACAGACTCTAGGTCTCTCCACCTCATTACAAATAGCTCAATTTCGTTTCCTTTTATGGCTGAGTAATATTGCATTGTATAAATGTGCCACATCTTCTTTACCCATTCATCTGATGTTGGGCACTTAGGTTGTTTCCATCTCCGGGCTATTGTAAATAGAGCCGCAATGAACATTTTGGTTCATGACTCTTTTTGAATTTTGGTTTTCTCAGGGTATATGCCCAGTAGTGGGATTGCTGGGTCATATGGTAGTTCTATTTGTAGTTTTTTAAGGAACCTCCATACTGTTCTCCATAGTGGCTGAACCAATTCACATTCCCACCAGCAGTGCAAGAGTGTTCCCTTTTCTCCACACCCTCTCCAGCATTTATTGTTACTATATTTTTTGATGATGGCCATTCTGACTGGTGTGAGATGATATCTCATTGTAGTTTTGATTTGCATTTCTCTAATGATTAATGATGTTGAGCATTCTTTCACGTGTTTGTTGGCAGTCTGTATATCTTCTTTGGAGAAATGTCTATTTTCGTCTTCTGCCCATTTTTGGATTGGGTTGTGTGTTTTTTTGTTAATGAGCTGCATGAGCTGCTTGTAAATTTTGGAGATTAATCCTTTGTCACTTGCTTCATTTGCAAGTATTTTCTCCCATTCTGAGGGTTGTCTTTTGGTCTTGTTTATGGTTTCCTTTGCTGTGCAAAAGCTTTGAAGTTTCATTAGGTCCCATTTGTTTATTTTTGTTTTTATTTCCATTTCTCTAGGAGGTGGGTCAGAAAGGATGTTGCTGTGATTTATGTCATAGAGTGTTCTGCCTATGTTTTCCTCTAAGAGTTTGATAGTTTCTAGCCTTACATTTAGGTCTTTAATCCATTTTGAGCTTATTTTTGTGTATGGTGTTAGGGAGGGATCTAATCTCATACTTTTACATGTACTTCTCCAGTTTGCCCAGCACAAGTTATTGAAGAGGCTGTCCTTTCTCCACTGTACATTCCTGCCACCTTTATCAAAGATAAGGTGACCATATGTGCGTGGGTTTATCTCTGGGCTTTCTATCCTGTTCCATTGATCTATCTTTCTGTTTTTGCGCCAGGACCATAGTGTCTTGGTTACTGTAGCTTCGTAGTATAGTCTGAAGACAGGGAGGCTGATTCCTCCATCGCCGTTTTTCGTTCTCAAGATTGCTTTGGCTATTCGGGGTCTTTTCTGTTTCCATACAAATTGTGAAGTTTTTCATTCTAGTTCTGTGAAAAATGCCAGTGGTAGTTTGATAGGGATTGCATTGAATCTATAGATTGTTTTGTGTAGTTGAGTCATTTTCACAATGTTGATTCTTCCAATCCAAGAATATGGTATATGTCTCCAACTATTTGTATCATCTTTAATTACTTTCATCAGTGTCTTATAATTTTCTGCATACAGGTCTTTTGTCTCCTTAGGTAAGTTTATTCCTAGATATTTTATTCTTTTTGTTGCAATTGTAAATGGGAGTGTTTTCTTGATTTCACTTTAAGATTTTTCATCACTAGTATATAGGAATGCCAAAGATTTCTGTGCATTAATTTTGTATCCTGCTACTTTACCAAATTCATTGATTAGCTCTAGTAGTTTTCTGGTAGCATCTTTAGGATTCTCTATGTATAGTATCGTGTCATCTGCAAACAGTGACAGCTTTACTTCTTGTTTTCTGATTTGGATTCCTTTTATTTCCTTTTCTTCTCTGATTGCTGTGGTTAAAACTTCCAAAACTATGTTGAATAAGAATGGTGAGAGTGGGCAACCTTGTCTTGTTCCTGATCTTAGTGGAAATGCTTTCAATTTTTCACCATTGAGGATGATGTTAGCTGTGGCTTGTCATATATGGCCTTTATTATGTTGAGGAATGTTCCCTCTACGTCTACTTTCTGCAGGGTTTTTTATCATAAATGGGTGTTGAATTTTGTCAAAAGCTTTCTCTGCATCTATTGAGATGATCATATGGTTTTTCTCCTTCAATTTGTTAATATGGTTTATCACATTGCTAGATTTGCGTATATTGAAGAATCTTTGTATTCCTGTAATAAACCCCACTTCATCATGGTGTATGATCCATTTAATGTGCTGTTGGATTCTGTTTGCTAGTATTTTGTTGAAGATTTTTGCATCTATGTTCATCAGTGATATTGGCCTGTAGTTTTCTTTCATTGTGGCATCCTTGTCTGGTTTTGGTATCAAGGTAATGGTGGCCTCGTAGAATGAATTTGGGAGAGTTCCTCCCTCTGCTATATTTTGGATGAGTTTGAGAAGGATAGGTGTTAGACCTTCTCAAAATGTTTGATACAGTTCGCCTGTGAAGCCACCTGGTTCTGGGTTTTTCTTTGTTCGAAGATTTTTAATCACAATTTCAATTTCAGTGCTTGTGATTGGTCTGTTCATATTTTCTATTTCTTCCTGATTCAGTCTTGGCAGTTTGTGCATTTCTAAGAATTTGTCCATTTCTTCCAGATTGTCTATTTTATTGGCATAGAGTTGCTTGTAGTAATCTCTCATGATCTTTTGTATTTCTGCAGTGTCAGTTGTTACTTCTCCTTTTTCATTTCTAATTCTATTGATTTGAGTCTTCTCCCTTTTTTTCTTGATGAGTCTGGCTAGTGGTTTATCTATTTTGTTTATCTCCTCAAAGAACCAGCTTTTAGTTTTATTGATCTTTGCTATTGTTTCCTTCATTTCTTTTTCATTTATTTCTGATCTGATTTTTATGATTTCTTTCCTTCTGCTAACTTTGGGGTTTTTTATTCTTCTTTCTCTAATAGCTTTAGGTGCAAGGTTAGGTTGTGTAATCGAGATGTTTCCTGCTTCTTTAGGTGGGCTTGTATTGCTATAAACTTTCCTCTTAGAACTGTTTTTGCTACATCCCATAAGGTATGGGTTGTCGTGTCTCCATTGTCATTTGTTTCTAGGTATTTTTTGATTTCCTCTTTGATTTCTTCAGTGATCACTTCGTTATTAAGTAGTGTATTGTTTAGCCTCCATGTGTTTGTATTTTTTACAGATCTTTTCCGGTAATTGATATCTAGTCTCTTGGCGTTGTGGTCAGAAAAGATACTTGATACAATTTCAATTTTCTTAAATTTACCAAGGCTTGATTTGCTTGACCCAAGACATGATCTATCCTGGAGAATGTTTCCTGAGCACTTGAGAAAAAAGTGTATTCTGTTGTTTTTGGATGGAGTGTCCTATAAATATCAATTAAGTCCATCTTGTTTAATGTATCATTTAAAGCTTGTGTTTCCTTATTTATTTTCATTTTGGATGATCTGTCCATTGGTGAAAGTGGGATG
Source organism: Tursiops truncatus (assembly GCF_011762595.2). NCBI lineage: Eukaryota > Metazoa > Chordata > Mammalia > Artiodactyla > Delphinidae > Tursiops > Tursiops truncatus. Next base: position 48,932 of record NW_022983419.1, read on the forward strand.
CTGAAGTCCCCTACACTGAATGTGTTACTGTCGATTTCCCCTTCTATGGCTGTTAGTATTTGCCTTATGTTTTGAGGTGCTCCTATGTTGGGTGCATAAATATTTCCAATTGTTTTATCTTCTTCATGGATTGAACCCTTGATCATTATGCAGTGTCCTTCTTTGTCTCTTCTAATAGTCTTTATTTTAAGGTCTATTTTGTCTGATATGAGAATTGCTACTCCAGTTTTCTTTTGGTTTCCATTTGCATGGAATATCTTTTTCCATCCCCTTACTTTCAGTCTGTATGTGTCTCTAGGTCTGAAGTGGGTCTCTTGTAGACAGCATATATAAGGGTCTTGTTTTTGTATCCATTCAGCTAATCTGTGTCTTTTGGTGGGAGCATTTAGTCCATTTACATTTAAGGTAATTATCGATATGTATGTTCCTATTCCCATTTTCTAAATTATTTTGGGTTCGTTATTATAGGCCTTTTTCCTTCTCTTGTGTTTCTTGCCTAGAGAAGTTCCTTTAGCATTTGTTGTAAAGCTGGTTTGGTGGTGCTGAACTCTCTCAGCTTTTGCTTGTCTGTAAAGCTTTTAATTTCTCCATCAAATCTGAATGAGATCCTTGCTGGGTAGAGTAGTCTTGGTGGCAGGTTTTTCTCCGTTATCACTTTCAGTATGTCCTGCCACGCACTTCAGGCTTGTAGGGCTTCTGCTGAGAGATCAGCTGTTAACCTTATGGGGATTCCCTTGTGTGTTATTTGTTGTTTTCCCCTTGCTGCTTAATATGTTTTCTTTGTATTTAATTTTTGACAGTTTGATTAATATGTGTCTTGGCGTATTTCTCCTTGGATTTATCCTGTATGGGACTCTCTGTGCTTCCTGGACTTGATTAACTATTTCCTTTCCCATATTAGGGAAGTTTTCAACTATAATCTCTTCAAATATTTTCTCAGTCCCTTTCTTTTTCTCTTCTTCTTCTGGAACCCCTATAATTCGAATGTTGGTGCGTTTAATGTTGTCCCAGAGGTCTCTTTTCATTCTTTTCATTTCTTTTCATTCTTTTTTCTTTATTCTGCTCTGCAGGAGTTATTTCCACTATTTTATCTTCCAGGTCACTTATCCGTTCTTCTGCCTCAGTTATTCTGCTATTGATCCCATCTAGAGTACTTTGAATTTCACTTATTGTGTTGTTCATTGTTGCTTGTTTCATCTTTATTTCTTCTAGGTCCTTGTTAACAGTTTCTTGCATTTTGTCCATTCTCTTTCCAAGATTTTGGATCATCCTTACTATCATTATTCTGAATTCTTTTTCAGGTAGACTGCCTATTTCCTCTTCATTTGTTAGGTCTCGTGGTTTTTTATCTTGCTCCTTTATCTGCTGTGTGTTTTTCTGTCTTCTCATTTTGCTTATCTTACTGTGTTTGGGGTCTCCTTTTTGCAGGCTGCAGGATTGTAGTTCCTGTTGTTTCTGATGTCTGTCTCCAGTGGCTAAGGTTGGTTCAGTGTGTTGTGTAGGCTTCCTGGTGGATGGGACTAGTGCCTGTGTTGTGGTGGCTGAGGCTGGATCTTGTCTCTCTAGTGGGCAGGTTCATGTCTGGTGGTGTGTTTTGGGGTGTCTGTGGCCTTATTATGATTTTAGGCAGCCTCTCTGCTAATGGGTGGTGTTGTGTTCCTGTTTTGCTAGTTGTTTGGCATAGATTGTCCAGCACTGTAGCTTGCTGGTCGTTGAGTGAAGCTGGGTGCTGGTGTTAAGATGGAGGTCTCTGGGAGATTTTCACCATTTGATATTATGTGTAGCTGGGAGGTCTCTTGTGGACCAGTGTCCTGAAGTTGGCTCTCCTACCTCAGAGGGAGAGCCCTGACTCCTGGCTGGAGCACCATGAGCCTTTCATCCACACGGCTCAGAATAAAAGGGAGAAAAAGTAGAGGGAATTAGTAGAAGTATGAGGAAAGAAAGATGGAAGGGAGGGAAGAAAGGAAGGAAGGAAGGAAGAAAGAAAGAAAGAAAAAGAAACAAAGAAGTAAAGAAGGCGAGAAGGATAGAATGGAGGGAGGGAGGGAGGGAGGAAGGAAGGAAGGAGGGAAAGAAGGAAAAAAGACAGAAAGAAAGAAGATACAGTAAAATAAAATAAAGTATAATAAATTTATTAAATTAAACAATACTTATTTAGAAAAAAAAAGGGACGGATAAAACCTTAGGACAAATGGTGGAAGCAAAGCTATACAGAGAAAATCTTACACAGAAGCATACACATACACCCTCACAAAAAGAGGTAAAGGGGGAAAAAATCATAAATCTTGCTCTCAGAGACCACTTTATCAATTCGGGATGATTCATTGTCTAAAGGAGGGAAGGAAGGAAGGAAAAAAGAAAGAAAGAAAGAAAGAAAGAAAAAGAAAGAAAGAAAGAAAGAAAGAAAGAAAGAAAGAAAGAAAGAAAGAAAGAAAGAAAGAAGGTAAAGTATAATAAAGTTATTAAAATTAAAATTAATTATTAAGAAAAGTAATTTTTAAAAAAACATGGACGGATATAACCCTAGGACAAATGGTGGAAGCAAAACTATACAGACAAGAGCTCACGCAGAAGCATACACATACACATTCACAAAAAGAGGTAAAGGGGAAAAAATCATAGATCTTGCTCTCGAAGCCCACTTCCTCAATTTGGGATGACTCGTTGTCTATTCATGTATTCCACAGATGCAGGGTACATCAAGTTGATTGTGGAGCTTTAATCCACTGCTTCTGAGGCTGCTGGGAGAGATTTCCCTTTCTCTTCTTTGTTCTCACAGCTCATAGAGGCTCAGCTTTGGATTTGGCCCTGCCTCTGCGTGTAGGTCGCTGGAGGGCGTCTGTTTTTGCTCAGACAGGACGGGGTTAAAAGAGCCGCTGATTCGGGGGCTCTGGTGCAATCAGGCCGGGGGGGGGGAGGGAGGGGCACTGCCTGCAGGGTAGGCCTGTGGCGGCAGAGGCCAGCGTGACGTTGCACCAGTCTGAGGCCCGCCGTGCATTCTCCCGGGGAAGTTGTCCCTGGATCCCGGGAACCTGGCAGTGGCAGGCTGGACAGGCTCTGCGGAAGAGGGGTGTGGATAGTGACCTGTGCCCGCACACAGGCCCCTTGGTGGCGGCAGCAGCAGCTTTAGCATCTCTCACCCGTCCCTGAGGTCTGTGCTTTTAGCCACGGCTCGCGCCCATCTCTGGGGTCCGTGCTTTTAGCCTTGACTCGCACCTGTCTCTGGAGTTCCTTTAAGCAGCGCTCTTAAACCCCTCTCCTCGCGCACCAGGAAACAAAGAGGGAAGAAAAAGTCTCTTGCCTCTTCGGCAGTTGCAGACTTTTCCCCGGACTCCCTCGTGGCTAGCCGTGGTGCACTAACCCCTTCAGGCTATGTTCAAGCCGCCAACCCCAGTCCTCTCCCTGTGCTCCGTCCGAAACCGAAACTGATCCTCAGCTTGCAGCCCTGACCGCCCCAGCGGGTGAGCAGACAAGCCTCTCGGGCTGGTGAGTGCAGGTCGGCACCGATCCTCTGTGCAGGAATCTCCCCTCTTTGCCCTCCGCACCCGTTGCTGTGCACTCCTCCGCGGCTTCGAAGCTCCCCTCTCTGCCTCCCGCAGTCTCCGCCCGCGAAGGGTCTTCCTAGTGTGTGTAAGCTTTTCCTCCTTCACCGCTCCCTCCCACTGGTTCAGGTGCCATCCCTATTCTTTTGTCTCTGTTTTTTCTTTTTTCCTTTTGCCCTACCCAGGTATGTGGGGAGTTTCTTGCCTTTTGGAAGCCTGAGGTCTTCTGCCAGCCTTCAGTAAGTGTTCTGTAGGAGTTGTTCCACGTGTAGATGTATTTCTGGTGTATCTGTGGGGAGGAAGGTGATCTCCGCGTCTTACTCTTCTGCCATTTTCAACGTCCCCCTCCGAGTTCATTATTATAAGTCTTTTCCTTCTCTTGTGTTTCTTGTCTAGAAAAGTTCCTTTAGCATTTGTTGTAAAACTGGTTTGATGCTGCTGAACTCTCTCAGCTTTTGCTTGTCTGTAAAGATTTTAATTTCTCCATCAAATCTGAATGAGATCCTTGCTGGGTAGAGTAATCTTGGTTGCAGGTTTTTCTCCTTCATCACTTTCAGTATGTCCTGCCACTCCCTTCTTGCTTTCAGAGATTTTGCTGAGAGATCAGCTGTTAACCTTTTGGGGATTCCCTTGTGTGTTATTTGCTGTTTTTCCCTTGCTGCTTTTAATATGCTTTCTTTGTAGTTAATTTTTGACAGTTTGATTAATATGTGTCTTGGTGTATTTCTCCTTGGATTTATCCTGTATGGGACTCTCTGTGCTTCCTGGACTTGATTAACTATTTCCTTTCCCACATTAGGGAAGTTTTCAACTATAATCTCTTCAAATATTTTCTCAGTCCCTTTCTTTTTCTCTTCTTCTTCTGGAACCCCTATAATTCAAATGTTGGTGCATTTAATGTTTTCCCAGAGGTCTCTGAGACTGTCCTCAGTTCTTTTCATTCTTTTCTCTTTATTCTGCTCTGCAGGAGTTATTTGCACTATTTTATCTTCCAGCTCACTTATCCGTTCTTCTGCCTCAGTTATTCTGCTATTGATCCCATCTAGAGTACTTTGAATTTCACTTATTGTGTTGTTCATTTTTGATTGTTTCATCTTTATTTCTTCTAGGTCCTTGTTAAATGTTTCTTGCATTTTGTCCATTCTATTTCCAAGGTTTTGGATCATCTTTACTATCATTATTCTGAATTCTTTTTCAGGTAGACTGCCTATTTCCTCTTCATTTGTTAGGTCTCGTGGTTTTTTATCTTGCTCCTTCATCTGCTGTGTGTTTTTCTGTCTTCTCATTTTGCTTATCTTACTGTGTTTGGGGTCTCCTTTTTGCAGGCTGCAGGTTCATATTTCCTGCTGTTTTTGATGTCTGTCTCCAGTGGCTAAGGTTGGTTCAGTGTGTTGTGTAGGCTTCCTGGTGGATGGGACTAGTGCCTGTGTTGTGGTGGCTGAGGCTGGATCTTGTCTCTCTAGTGGGCAGGTCTATGTCTGGTGGTGTGTTTTGGGGTGTCTGTGGACTTATTATGATTTTAGGCAGCCTCTCTGCTAATGGGTGGTGTTGTGTTCCTGTTTTACTATTTGTTTGGCATAGGTTGTCCAGCACTGTAGCTTGCTGGTCATTGAGTGAAGCTGGGTGCTGGTGTTAAGATGGAGGTCTCTGGGAGATTTTTGCCGTTTGATATTATGTGGAGCTGGGAGGTCTCTTTTTGACCAGTGTCCTGAAGTTGGCTCTCCTACCTCAGAGGCAGAGCCCTGACTCCTGGCTGGAGCAGAAAGAGCCTTTCATCCACATGGCTCAGAATAAAAGGGAGCGAAAAAGAGAGAATTACTAGAAGTAGGAAGAAAGAACGAAAAAAGGAAAGGAGGGAAGGAAGGAAGGAAGGAAAGAAGGAAGGAAGGAAGAAAGAAGAAAAGAAAGAAAGAAGGCAAGTAGGAAAGAAAGGAGGGAGGGAGGGAGGGAGGGAAGAAGGAAGGACGGAAGGAAGGAAAAAAGAAAGAAAGAAAGAAGATACAGTGAAATAAAATTAAGTAAAATATAATAAAGTTATTGAATTAAAAAATAATTATTTAGAAAAAAAAGGATGGATAAAACCTTAGGACAAATGGTGGAAGCAAAGCTATACAGACAAAATCTTACATAGAAGCATACACATACACCCTCACAAAAAGAGGTAAAGGGGAAAAAATCATAAATCTTGCTCTCAAAGTTCACCTCCTCAATTTGGGATGATTCGTTGTCTAAAGGAGGGAAGGAAGGAAGGAAGGAAGGAAGGAAAGAAAGAAAGAAAGAAAAAGAAAGAAAGAAATAAAGAAAGAAGGTAAAGTATAATAAAATTATTAAAATTAATTATTAAGAAGAAATATTTTTAAAAACCATGGACGGATAGAACCCTAGGACAAATAGTGGAAGCAAGACTATACAGACAAGGTCTCACACAGAAGCATACACATACACATTCACAAAAAGAGGAAAAGGGAAAAAAATCATAGATCTTGCTCCTAAAGTCCACCTCCTCAATTTGGGATCATTCCTTGTCTATTCAGGTATTCCACAGATGCAGGGTACATCAAGTTCATTGTTGAGCTTTAATTCGCTGCTCCTGAGGCTGCTGGGAGAGATTTCCCTTTCTCTTCTTTGTTCTCACAGCTCACAGGGGCTCAGCTTTGGATTTGGCCCTGCCTCTGCGTGTAGGTCGCTGGAGGGCGTCTGTTTTTTGCTCAGACAGGACGGGGTTAAAGGAGCCGCTGATTCGGGGGCTCTGGCTCACTCAGGCCAGGGGGACAGAGGGGCACGGCGTGCGGGGTGGGCCTGCGGCGGCAGAGGCTGGCGTGACATTGCACCAGCCTGAGGCCCGCCGTGTGTTCTCCCTGGGAAGTTATCCCTGGATCCCGGGAACCTGGCAGTGGCGGGCTGCACAGGCTCCCCGGAAGAGGGGTGTGGATAGGGAACTGTGCTCACACACAGGCCCCTTGGTGCCAGCAGCAGCAGCCTTAACATCTCCCGCCCATATCTGGGGTCCGTGCTTTTAGCTGTGGTTCATGCCCGTCTCTGGGGTCTGCGCTTTTTAGCCGCAGTTCACGCCTGTCTCTGGGGTCCACGCTTTTAGCTGCGGCTCGCGCCCGTCTCTGGGGTTCACGCTTTTAGCCGCTGCTCATGCCCGTCTCTGGAGTTCGTTTAAGCAGTGCTCTTCAACCCGTCTCCTCGTGCACCAGGAATCAAAGAGGGAAGAAAAAGTCTCTTGCCTCTTCGGCAGGTGCAGACATTTCCCCAGACTCCCTCCTGGCTAGCCGTGGTGCACTAAGCGCTTCAGGCTGTGTTCGAGCCGCCAACCCCAGTCCTCTCCCTGCGCTCTGGCCAAAGCCCGAGAGTCAGCTCCCAGCCCCGCCTGCCCTGGCAGGTGAGCAGACAAGCCTCTTGGGCTGGTGAGTGCCGGTCGGCACCGATCCTGTATGCAGGAATCTCTCCACTTTGCCCTCCACATCCCTGTTGCTGTGTTCTCCTCCGCGGTTCCGAAGCTCCCCTCTCCGCCTCCTGCAGTCTCTGCCTGCGAAGGGGCTTCCTAGTGTGTGGAGACCTTTCCTTCTTCACAGCTCCCTCCCACTGGTGCAGGTGCTGTCCCTATTCTTTTGTCTCTGTTTTCTCTTTTTTTTCTTTTGCCCTACTCAGGTACGTGGGGGAATTTCTTGCCTTTTGGGAGGTCTGAGGTCTTCTGCCAGCATTCAGTAGGTGTTCTGTAGGAGTTGTTCCACGTGTAGATGTATTTCTGATGTATCTGTGGGGAGGACGGTGATCTCCGTGTCTTACTCTTCTGCCATCTTCCCAGCACCCTTGAGTTTATTTTTGTTCATGGTGTTAGGAAGTGTTCTAGTTTCATTCTTTTACATATAGGTGTCCAGTTTTCCCAGCACCACTTATTGAAGAGACTGTCTTTTCTCTCTTGTATATTCTTGCCTCGTTTGTCATAGATTAGTTGACCATAGTTTATCTCTGGGCTTTCTATCTTGTTCCATTGACCTATGCTTCTGTTTTTGTGCCAGTATCATATTGCCTTGATTACTGTAGCTTTGTAGTATAGTCTGATGTCAGGGAGTCTGATTCCTCCAGCTCCATTTTTTTCTCTCAAGACTGCTTTGGGTATTTGGGGTCTTTTGTGTTTCCATACAAATTTTAAGATTTTTTGTTCTAGTTCCGTAAAAAAATGCCATTGGTAATTTGATAGGGATTGCATTGAATCTGTAGACTGGTTTGGGTAGTATACTCATTTTCACAATATTGATTCTTCCAATCTAAGAACATGGTATATCTCTCCATCTGTTGGTATCATCTTTAATTTCTTTCATCAGTGTCTTACAGTTTTCTGCATACAGGTCTTTTTTCTCCCTAGGTAGGTTTATTCCTAGGTATTTTATTTTTTTGTTGTAATAGTAAATGGGAGTGTTTCCTTAATTTCTCTTTCAGATGTTTCATCATTAGTGTATAGGAATGCAAGAGATTTCTGTGCATTAATTTTGTATCCTGCAACTTTATCAAATTCATTGATTAGCTTTAGTAGTTTTTGGTGGCATCTTTAGGATTGTCTATGTACAGTATCATGCTATTTGCAAACAGTGACAATTTTACTTCTTCTTTTCCCATTTGTATTCCTTTTATTTCCTTTTCTTCTCTGATGTTCATGGCTAGGACTTCCAAAACTATCTTAAACAATACTCGTGACAGTGGACATCCTTGTCTTGTTCCTGATCTTCGAAGGAATGCTTTCAATTTTTCACCATTGAGAATGATGTTTGCTGTGGGTTTGTCATATATGGCCTTTATTATGTGGAGGTAGGTTCCCTCTATGCCCACTTTCTGGAGAGATTTTATTATAAATGGGTGTTGAATTTTGTCAAAAGCTTTCTCTGCATCTATTGAGATGATCATATGATTTTTCTCCTTCAATTTGTTACTATGGTGTATCACAATGATTGATTTGCATATATTGTAGAATCCTTGCATCCCTGGGATAAATCCCACTTGATCATGGGGTATGATCCTTTTAGTGTGCTGTTGGATTCTGTTTGCTAGTCTTTTGTTGAGGATTTTTGCATCTATGTTTATCATGGTTATTGGTCTATAATTTTCTTTAGTTGTGATATCTTTTTCTACTTTTGGTATCAAGGTGATGGTGGCTTCATAGAAGGAAGTTGGGAGTGTTCCTCCCTCTGCAAATTTTTGGAAGAGTTTGAGAAGGATTGGTGTTAGCTCTTCTCTAGATGTGTGATAGAATTCGCCTGTGAAGCCATCTGGTCCTTGACTTTCATTTGTTGGAAGATTTTTCATTATGGTTTCAATTTCATTGCTTGTGATAGGTATGTTTATATTTTCTAATTCTTCCTGGTTCAGTCTTGGAAAACTGTACCTTTCCAAGAATTTGTCCATTTTTCATGGTTGTGCATTTTATTGGCATATAGTTGTTTGTGGTAGTCTCTTATAATCCTTTGTATTTCTGCAGTATCCATTTAACTTCTCCTTTTTCATTTCTAATTTTATTGATTTCTGTCCTCTCCCTGTTTTTCTTGATGAGTCTGGCTAAGGGTTTATCCATTGTGTTTATATTCTCAAAGAACCAGTTTTAGTTTTATTTATCTTTGCTATTGTTTTCTTCATTTCTATTTTATTTATTTCTGCTCTGATCTTTATGATTTCTTTCCTTCTACTCACTTTGGGTTTTCTTTGTTCGTCTTTCTCTAGTTTTAAGTGTAGTGTTAGGTTGTTTATTTGAGATTTTTCTTGTTTCTTGAAGTGACATTAAATTGCTATAAACTTCCTTCTTAGAACTGCTTTTGCTTCATCCCATAGGTTTTGGGTCATCATGTTTTCATTGTCATTTATTTCTATGTATTTTTTAAATTTCTTCTTTGATTTCTTCAGTGATCTCTTGGTTATTTAGTAGTGCACTGTTTAGCCTCCATGTATTTGTGTTTTTTTCCTGAAATTGATTTCCAATCTCATAGCATTGTGGTTAGGAAAATGCTTGATACAATTTCAATTTTCCAAGGCTTGATTTTTTACCCAAGATGTGATCTATCCTGAAGAATGTTCCATGTGCCCTTGAGAAGAAAGTGTATTCTGCCACTTTTGGGTGGACTGTTCTATAAATATCTATTCAATCTATCTGGTCTATCTTGTCATTTAAAGCTTGTGTTTCCTTTTTTATTTTCTGTTTGGATGATCTGTCCATTTGTGTAAGTGGGGTGTTAAAGTCCCCTACTATTATTGTGTTACTGTTGGTTTCTCCTTTAATTGTTTTTAGCATTTGTCTTATGTATTGAGGTGCTCCTATGTTGGGTGCATACAAATTTATAACTGCTATATATTCTTGGATTGATCCTTTGATCATTATGTAGCGTCCCTCCTTATCTCCTTTAACAGTCTTCATTTTAAAGTCTATTTTATCTGATACGAGTATTGCTACTCCAGCTTTCTTTTGATTTCCATTTGCATGGAATATCTTTTTTCATCCCTTCACTTTCAGTCTGTATGTGTCCCTAGGTTTGAAGTGGGTCTCCTGTAGACAGCATATACATGGGTATTGATTTCGTATCCATTCAGTCAGTCTGTGCCTTTTCGTTGGCGCATTTAATCCATTTAAATACAAGTTTATTATTGATATGTATGTTCATATTACAATTTTCTTAATTGTTTTGGGTTTATGTTCATGGGGTTTTTCTTCTCTTGTGTTTCCCGCCTAGAGAAGTTTCTTTAGCATTTGTTGTAAAGCTGGTGTGGTGGTGCTGAATTCTCTTAGCTTTCACTTGTCTGAAAAGGTTTTGACTTCGCCATAGAATCTGAATGAGATCCTTGCTGCGTAGAGTAATCTTGGTTGTACGTTTTTCTCTTTCATCACTTTAAGTATATCCTGCCACTGCCTTCTGGCCTGCAGAGTTTCCACTGAAAAATCAGCTGATAACCTTATGGGGATTCCTTTATATGTTATTTTTTGTTTTTCCCATACTGTTTTTAATATTTTTGCTTTGAATTTAATTTTTGTTAGTTTTCTTAATATGTGTCTTGGTGTGTTTTTCCTAGGGTTTATCCTGTATGGGATTCTCTGTGCTTCCTCGACTTGGGTGACTATTTCCTTTCCCATGTTAGGGAAGTTTTCACCTATAATCTCTTCAAATATTTTCTCAGACCATTTCTTTTTCTCTTTTTCTTCTGGGACCCCTATAATTCGAATGTTGGTGCATTTAGTGTTGTCCCAGAGGTCTCTGAGATTATCTTCAATTATTTTCCTTCTTTTTTCTTTATTCTGCTCCTCGGCTGTGATTTCCACCATTTTGTCTTCCAGCTCACTTATCCGTTCTTCTGCCTCAGTTATTCTGTTATTGATTCCTTCTAGAGTATTTTTCATTTCAGTTATTTTGTGTTCACCTTTTTTTTTTGTTGTTGTTCTTTAGTTCTTCTAGATCTTTGTGAAACATTTCTTGTATTTTCTCATTCTGTGCCTCCATTCTATTTCTGAGATTCTGGATCATCTTTACTATTATTACTCTGAATTCTTTTTCCAGGTAGATTGGTAGATTTCCTATTTCCTCTTCTTTTATTTGGTCTTGTAGGTTTTTACCTTGGTCCTTCATTGGTGACATATTTTTTTGCCGTCCTCCCCCTTTTTTTTTTTTTTTTATGTGTGAGATTGTGTTCCTGTCTTACTAGCTGTTTGCCCTGAGGCTTCCCACACTGGAAATTGTAAGCTGTTTGGTAGAGATGGGTCTTGGTGTTGAGATGATGAGCTCCATGAGACCTCACTCCAATGAATATTCCCTGGGGTCTGAGGTTCTCTGTTAGTCCAGTTCTTTGGACTCAGAGCTCCCCCCACAAGAGCTTCAGCCTGACCCTGGGCTCATGAACCAAGATCCCACAAGCCACATGGGGCAGCAGTTCACTTTGGGCTTCTTCCCATCTCTTTGGGTGTCAGAGTCCCCCACCAGCATCTGGCAGACGCCTGTTTGTGGGGAGATGCTAACTCTGCCTCTTCCCACACTTCCGTCTTGACTCCTGAGCTAGGGACATTTTTCAGTGGTTACAAAAATCAACAAAAAGCATTTTGGGTAGAAAAATTAGGATGGATAAATCATGTTCAAAATTCTTGACATTCATACACCATCGGTCATTGGAGGGTTTGAATCACTGCATTTAAAAAAGTGCATTCCTTTTTTCCTTCCTTCTTGTAATAAATTCCTATAAGAAGAAGATCTGAAGAAGAAAAAGATAATAGGATTTTTTTTCCTGTTACCAATGAGTTACTTGGCTTTACTTTTTCATACTTAAACTCTCAGGAAATAATCAGAGCCTGCCCCTTCTCCTCCTTGCAAGAGAGAAATATTTCAAGTCTCGAAGGCCTGTGTTAACAGTGAAATCTTATATTGAATAATGATGAATTAGGCCACTCATTAGCAATTTTGATCACTGGTATCTAATGCATAATGTTGATGATCTAAGTAATACATTCATTTATTTACTTTTGTGTAGAGGAAAACCAAATCCTAGGTCATCAAAGATAGACAGGACTGAAAGGTTATTCTGTATGACACCTCATTTCATGAATGGGAAAACATGAGGAAAGTCAACTAATTTGTTTCAAATCAGGCCATGAATAAATGGCACAGTTGAGATTAGAAGCTGATGCTGTTGTCTGCCCTGGCATCAACATACCTGGACACAAGGCCATCGTCCAGAGAAAAGACTCAGAAATTGCAGTTTTTCAGGTGAGTGATTTCAGGCAAGGGGTCCACCCGATGCCATTCTCATTCCACCACTTGAGGGGGCTGTCAGGTCCCTTCTTCCAAGGACTAGCTTGAGAACACAAAAGGTTTCTTTGCAAACAAGAGAGCTTGCCCATGATGCACTTGAACCAGGCAGTTCCTGCTAGGCGATTTAAATGGCAGGGCTGTGGCAGGCCTCCCAGTTGGAGCAATAAACCCACTGTGCCTTTACAAGAGTGGTGGCTGAAAACTTGGACAAACTGGCTTGCTTTAGATGCAAGCTGAAAAAAAAAAAGAGATTCATCGTAGAATTCCTGTTAGTCCAGTCAGCTCTCATTCTCTGGTGAAATCAGATTTGTAGGCACATGCACTGGCCAGTGAGTCAGCTCTTAAAGAGTCATTCATCATTTATGTATAAACAAGAATAGTTTTTGTTTCAGAGAATTTAGGAAGTTTTTATAGCCTGCTTTCTTCCAGTACCATTTCTGAAGAACTGTTTCTGTCTCAAGGCGGTTCCTATAGGCCTATAAATACTTTGATGTTCAGACATCTGGAACTTATATTTGGTGTTGACTAATGAGTATTATTATTTTATTGTGTATTTATATATGATCTAAAAGAAATTTGAGGTTATATGTCACATGACTCTGTATACACACTGAACAATGACAAATTCTTTTTACCCATTACACTTATGATTTATTACTTGGGCAGAAGAAGTTCTGAGTCATTCAACTGACATGTAATTGTGCTTTGGAAGATAGTAATGGAATAGAGAGAATGTAAAATTGCCCTTAACATATATTGTTAAAATAATTTGTAAGTGGAAAAAATGGACTCCAGAGATATTATTTCTCCCATGTTAAATATATCAAAGGATAATTAATATGGCAACAAACTCCAGTGCTCCTCTTGAATGAGTAAAGAAGAGCCTTGGTCTTAGAAATACATGTGGGTATGTTTGAAATGGCAATAAATAATGCATAATGGATCTGACTTCAAAGAATGCCTATTGGAGAACCAGACCTATTTCAAAGGCAAATGCTCAATACACAGTTTGCTTTGGTACCAATAAGCCACAGGTAAACACTAAGATCAAAAGGAAAGGTGGGTGTGTGAAGGGGCATGTGATGACATTACTTCTTCACAAAACATTTCCAACAAGGGACACCGGGGATGGCACCTTGTAAGAGCCTCTGTTGTATATTCAGGAATTTATTTTAAACAAGTGTCAGAGGTATTTCCGTCTGTAAGAATTGTAGCTTAAAGGCCACTAAACAAGAGGCACACTGAAGGTGGCATGCACTTGGGTAAGAGGATACTGAGCTGGAAAGGGATAAATGGTGCCTTTGTAGGCCACGCTGATCCATGCTTGCTTGCTTGCTTCTCCCTCCCACTAGCAGCAGCAGTGTAAATTGCTATGGCCCATCAGCAGGCCATGTGGCCCTTTGTGGAAGAATGAGCCCTCTGTGCATGCAGGCAGAGCAGTTGACAACAAAGGCCCATTGGAGTGTTTTTCTAGAGGCAGAAGCTGTGAACAGGATATCCCATCAACAGGGAGAGGAACTGTTTTACAGCTCCCCTACATAATCCTTAAAACTGACTTATGTACTTTGCAAACAGTCCCCAAATTCAATGCTCACAGTGGATGGCATTCATTTAAAGTCATTACCCAGAGTTCTGTTAAATCTTACTGAACTACATTTTGGGGCTTGACCAGGAGCTAGCAGACTCCATAGAAGGGAAAAAGTAAAAGAGACGCAGTGGATCCCACAACAGAAAGAGTTCTGAAAACAAAACAAAATCCAAATTTGGTTTTAAGAATGTGATAAAATGAAGCAATATTTCCAGTCTCCTCCCTCATACACACACACCTGTCAATGACTTTATTTTATTTTCCATGATAAATAGATTAGAATATTGCTTAGAAACATTGCTTAGAAACATAAACTTAAGAAGGAAATGTTAGCCTACTTTGAATAAATGCAAAAAAGGGCTAAAACTTTTAGGTTATGTTTTGATTGCATGAAAATTATCTGTCCTATATATTTTTAAACGTGTCACAATATTTTCCTTTTGACTGTCTTCCAATGAATATCTCTCTTATCCAAGGGATTATGTGAGGGTTAGTTGATTAGAAGTAAACAAAAACTATATATACTAAAAGTAAACAGAGCAACAGATGAGTTGCGTGAACAAACCACATCATAAATGACAGAAAATAGATGATGTCAGCCTCTACCACTGATTACCCTAGTACTACCCCAAAATGTTCTCTTCCTTACCCCAGTGCCTATGCTAGCACCTGCTAAGTAGGTCAATATGTCAGCTAATCTTCCCTATCACACCTCCCACTGGACTTGAAATTAGGCCATGCTTCCAACTTGGGTTGCCAAATTTGGGTTTATAATTAAGTTCTAATTCCCTCATTCCAGGACACCTGTGTAGCTCCATATTATAACTCTATCTATCAATATAGATTTGTCCCATCTTAAGGATTGTGCTTTTGCTTCCTATCATCTATCTGTAATCATATTGTTTGACCTGGTGGAGTTGGAGTGGCCCAACGCTCGGTCTCACTCCATCTAGTGAGACACTAGGACCCTGCGTGATTTTGCTCATATAGGCCACATTCACAGGACTAAATCCCAGTCCACCTCCTCCAAACTTTGAGGAGCTGCTGTTTTTCTGCTACCCAGCTTCACTCCTAAATGGTGGTCACTGCATGGATTCCCAGACCTTCAATGACCCAGATGAGATGATGTAGTACCAACTGCTTCCAGAAATATCCCTGGGATGCTGGATACCAGAAGTGTTCTTCCAGGACTGCTCCCTGACATCTCTAAAGCCAGGCATGCACCTGGGTCTACCTTAAGCTTTGGAGATTGTGTCTTTGTCCAACTCTGGTTCCTTTCCCCTCTCCATTGCTCAGTCTTACCAAGGTTGACCCATAACGTGTCAGGTCTGAGCTATCCTGAGCTCAGGTAAATTATCAATGATGAAGGAAACCAGGCTTCCTTATAAGTAGTTTCACTGTCCTCAACTCATTGACAGTAACAATGATGATCAGCATGTCAGTCAATCACCAATCCCTCAGAAGGGCATCTTTAAAGAAATGATTTTTATATAACAATCCACTTTGAGAATCTATTTCAAAAAAAAAGAAGAATCATAGAGGGGAAAAAAATGGACAAACTGCCTGACCCAAAGTGGTAAGAAGATGCATTCATTTATCCATTCAATAGATATTTATTGAGTACCTACTATGTACCAGATCCTAGGTACTGGGGATATAGAAATAAACAAAACAGATTAAAACACTTGCTCTCATAGAGCTCACATTCAGAAACCATTAGCTCTATGATCGTGAATATGTCATTTTATTTTTCTGAGCTGTTTTCTTTGTCCACAAAGTAGGAAATTTGGTGTAAAGAGAAATAATTTTTCAACTCTAACACTCTGTGCTTCTCTTAAAATGATAGGAAAATATGGGCAGATCCATATATTATACCAACATAAAAACACTTGCCTGAATGGATGTCAAGGAAAGATGGTGGATAAAATTCAATTTAACCTCAATAATATTCACTGAGCACCTACTGGCACCAAGAGGAGTTAGAAATACAAAGATTACTGAATTGCATGCTCACAATCCCTTAGCACTTCAGTATCTAATGGGGAAGTCAGGCGTATGAAATGAATTATTTTTAACAAATTTGTTCTTGATCAATTATACTTCTTACTTATACAATATCCAAAAATACACAGAATAATATAAGAATCACCAGAAATCCAACCAATAGGGACTGTCATACTTAACAAATTGGTGAACCTTCTTCCAGACATTCCTCTATGCATATATACATAAATTTAATGTATTTTCTGTAAAATGGAAAATGCAAATATTTAAATACTACTTTTTTCCTCAAATATATGTCACGGATCTCCTCCTCAGCAATAAATATGGATATATATAAACATTTGAATTGCTATAAAATATTTCATTACTTGTCTGTATTATAGAATACTTAATCAGCTTCTTATTAATGGGCATAATATTCCATGTTTCATATTAACAAGAATATCTTACTGTTCGCATTTTTGTCATTTGTGCCAATATCTCCTTTGAATTTCCATAAGTAGAATGTGGATGTCGATGTATATTTACATTTTATATTTTGAAACATATTGCCAAGATACACTCAAAAGTTTGTGCCAATTCACATTTCCAGAGACCATATAGGATATTACATCATTTACCTATACTCTCATAATCTTTGAGGTTTTTTTTTTTTCTGAACCCCTTTAACCTTTGCCAATCTGACAGCTGATGCTTATGTTAACTTTTCTTTGACTATCAGTGAGGTTTAAAATCTTCATACATATTTATTGGATATTAGTATTTCTCCATTTGTGAATTGTCTGTTCATGTGTATTGCCATTCTTTTTTAATTTGTATAAACTTTCTTTCATGCATTGGTTAATAGTTCTTTGTTTATTAGAAATATTGCCCTTGTTTTATCTACTCGTGTTGTGAATATTTTTCCAGTGTGGTGGTTCAAACTTCATTGATTGTTTCTAGCCACATAAAATATTTTTTTATTATTAACAATTTCAAACATAGAAAAAAAGAAAGATAGAGAAGAAAAAGAGAAAAGTATAAGTGAACCCCATGTACCTATCATCCAGCAGCAGTAGTTAATTAATACACGGATAATCTTGCTCCCATTTTAAATTCCTCTTTCCGTAAACCCTGTACTCCTTTGTAGTAAATTCAAAATATTATATTACTTAATCCATGAATACTTTAGTCTGTATTTCCAAATGATAAAATGCTTCAGAGGTCTTTTTATTGATGTCATAAAATTTCTCATAATTTTCATTTCTGGTTTCTGGTTTTTGTGATATACTCAAGTCATTCTCAAGGTAAACTTATCTTTTCAATGTATTTATGATTTATTCAGAGATTTGCACATAACTTCTCTCTACATTGATGTGAAAAAATGCAGAAGTCTAATACAATATCATCAGGCAGCTCAGTTTTATCAATAGTGGAAACACCACTGCATCAGTGGCTTTCAGTGGAAGTGATAGATGTCCTAGTTCGTCACTTTAGGGTCATTTGAAAATTTTCCATTTGGTGTGATTGAGATGGCTATGTATCATGGTATTCATTTATTTTTTTGTGTGTGCAATCACTGAACTTAATAAGCCTTTCATTCTTATTTAATTTGTTTGTAATTATGATATGTTGCTAACAGGTGGAATGTAACTAATGGTATTTCATAATAAAATATGTTAATTTTAAAAAATAAAACAAAAGAAAATTTTCATCCATTAATCATATATGTTAAGAAGTAGAAGTTCTGGGACGAGGGGAAGATGGCGGAAGAGTAAGATGCGGAGATCACCTTCCTCCCCACAGATACACCAGAAATACATCTACACGTGAAACAACTCCTACAGAACGCTGGCAGAAGACCTCAGATCTCCCAAAAGGCAAGAAACTCCCCACGTACCTGGGTAGGGCAAAAGAAAAAAAGAAAAACAGACAAAAGAATAGGGACGGGACCTGCACCAGTGGGAGGGAGCTGTGGAGGAAAGGTTTCCACACAATAGGAAGCCCCTTTGCGGGCAGAAACTGCGGGTGGGGAAGGGGGGGATCTTTGGAGCCATGGAGAAGAGTGCAGCAACAGGGGTGCGGAGGGCAAAGCGGGGAGATTCCCACACAGAGGATCAGTGCCGACCGGCACTCACCAGCCCAAGAGGCTTGTCTGCTCACCCGCCGGGGCGGGTGGGGCTGCGAGCTGAGGCTCGGGCTTTGGTCGGAGCGCAGGGAGAGGACTGGGGTTGGCGGCGTGAACACAGCCTGAAGGGGTTAGTGCACCACGGCTAGCTGGGAGGGAGTCCAGGAAAAGGTCTGGAGCTGCCAAAGAGGCAAGAGACTTTTTCTTCCCTCTTTGTTTCTTGTTGCGCGAGGAGAGGGGATTAACAGCACTGCTTAAAGGAGCTCCAGAGACGGGCGCAAGCCGCGGCTAAAAGCGCGGACCCCAGAGACGGGCAGGAGATGCTAAGGCTGCTGCTGCCACCACCAAGAAGCCTGTGGGTGAGTACAGGTCACTCTCCACACCCCCCTTGCAGGGAGCCTTTGCAGCCCGCCACTGCCAGGTTCCTGGGATCCAGGGACAACATCCCAGGGAGAACGCACGGCGAGCATCAGGCTGCTGCAATGACACGCCAGCCTCTGCCGCAGCAGGCTCACCCCCCACTACATGCCCCTTGCTCCCTCCGGCCTGAGTGAGCCGGAGCCCCAAATCAGCGGCTCCTTTAACCTCGTCCTGCCTGAGCAAAGAACAGACGTACTCCGGCGACCTACATGCAGAGGCGGGGCCAAATCCAAAACTGAGCCCCTGGGAGCTGTGAGAACAAAGAAGAGAAAGGGAAATCTCTCCCAGCAGCCTCAGAAACAGCGGATTAAAGCTTCACAATCAACCTGATGCACCCTACATCTGTGGAATACATGAATAGACAATGAATCATCCCAAATTGAGGAGGTGGACTTTGACAGCCAGTATTATGATTTTTTCCCCTTTTCCTCTTTTTGTGAGTCTGTATGTGTATGCTTCTGTGAGAGATTTTGTCTGTATAGCTTTGCTTCCACCATTTGTCCTAGGGTTCTATCCGTCCGTTTTTTTTTTATTGTTTGGTTTTTTATTTTTTTTCTTAATAATTAATTTTTATTTTAATAACTTTATTTTATTTTACTTTATCTTTTTTCTCTCTTTCTCTCCTTCCTTCCCTCCTTTAGACAATGAATCAACCCAAATTGAGGAGGTGGATTTTGAGAACAAGATTTATGATATTTTCCCCTTTCCCTCTTTTTGTGTATATGTGTATTCTTCTGTATGAGATTGTATATGTGCATTCTTCTGTATGAGATTTTGTCTGTATAGCTTTGCTTCCACCATTTGTCCGAAGGTTCTATCAGTCCGTTTTTTAAAAAATTATTTTTCCCAAAAGTTATTTTTTTAATTTAATAACTATTATATTTTACTTTATTTTATTTTACTTTATTTTTTCTTTCCTTCTTTTATCCTTCCTTCCCTCCTTCCTTCCTTCCTTCCTTCCTTCCTTCCTCCCTCCATCCCTCCCTCCCTCCCTCCTTTCTTTCTTTCCCTCTTTCCTTCTTTTCTTTCTTTCTTCCTTCCTTCCTTCCTTTCTTTCTTTCTTTCTTTCTTTCTTTCTTTCTTTCTTTCTTCCTACTTTTACTAATTCTTTCTCTCTACATTTTCTCCCTTTTATTCAGAGCTGTGTGGATGAAAGGATCTTGGTGCTGCAGCCAGGAGTCAATACTGTGCCTCTGAGGTGGGAGAGCCGACTTTAGGACACTGGTCTACAAGAGACCTCCCAGCTCCACATAATATCAAATGGAGAAAATCTCTCAGAGATCTCCATCTCAACGCCAGCAACCAGCTTCACTAAACGACCAGCAAGCTACAGTGCTGGACACCCAATGCCAATACACTAGCTAAACAGGAACACAACACCACCCATTAGCAGAGAGGTTGCCTAAAATCATAATAAGTCCACAGACACACAAAAACACACCACCAGACTTGGACCTGCCCACCAGAAAGACAAGATCCAGCCTCATCCAACAGAACAGGCACTAGTTCCCTCCACCAGGAAGCGTACAGAACAGACTGAACCAACATTAGTCACTGGAGACAGACACCAAAAACAACGGGAACTACGAACCTGCAGCCTGCAAAAAGGAGACCCCAAACACAGTAAGATAAGCAAAATGAGAAGACAGAAAAACACACAACAGATGAAGAAGCAAGATAAAAATGCACCAGGACCTAACAAATGAAGAGGAAATAGGCAGTTTATCTGAAAAAGAATTCAGAATAATGTTGGTAAAGATGATCCAAAATCTTGGAAAGAGAATGGACAAAATGCAAGAAACATTTAACAAGCACCTAAGAAGAACTAAAGATGAAACAAACAACGATGAACAACACAATAAATGAAATTAAAAATACTCTAGATGGGATCAATAGCAGAATAACTGAGGCAGAAGAATGGATAAGTGACCTGGAAGATAAAATATTGGAAATAACTACTGCAGAGCAGAATAAAGAAAAAAAGAATGAAAAGAACTGAGGAAAATCTCAAGGACCTCTGGGACAACATTAAACACACAAAACATTCGAATTACAGGGGTTCCAGAAGAAGAAGAGAAAGAGAAAGGGACTGAGAAAATATTTGAAGAGATTATAGTTGAAAACTTCCCTAATATGGGAAAGGAAATAGTTAATCAAGTCCAGGAAGCACAGAGAGTCCCATACAGGATAAATCCAAGGAGAAATAGGCCAAGACACATATTAAACAAACTGTCAAAAATTAAATACAAAGAAAGCTGATTAAAAGCAGTTAGGGGGGCTTCCCTGCTGGTGCAGTGGTTAAGAATCTGCCTGCCAATTCAGGGGACACAGGTTCGAGCCCTGGTCCAGGAAGATACCACATGCTGTGGAGCAACTAATGCCCATGCATCATGGCTACTGAGCCTGCGCTCTGCAACAAGAGAAGCCACTGCAATGAGAGTCCCGTGCACCGCAATGAAGAGTAGCCCCCACTCGCCGCAAATAGAGAAAGCCCGCACGCAACAACGAAGACCCAACACAGCCAAAAATAAATAAATAAAAATTAAAAAAAAAAAAGCAGCTAGGAAAAATTAACACACAATGGAATCCCCATAAGGTTAACAGCTGATCTTTCAGCAGAAACTCTGCAAGCCAGAAGGGAGTTGCAGGACATATTTAAAGTGATGAAGGAGAGAAACCTGCAACCAAGATTACTCTACCCAACAAGGATCACATTCACATTAGATGGAGAAATTAAAACCTTTACAGACAAGCAAAAGATGAGAGAGTTCAGCACCACAAAACCAGCTCTACAACAAATGCTAAAGGAACTTCTCTAGGCAAGAAACACAAGAGAAGGGAAACACATAAAATAAGGAAACCAAAACAATTTAGGAAATGGGAATAGGAACATACGTATGGATAATTACCTTAAATGTAAATGGACTAAGTGCTCCCACCAAAAGACACAGATTGGCTGAATGGATACAAAAACAAGACCCACATATATGTTGTCTACAAGAAACCCACTTCAGACCTAGAGACACATACAGACTGAAAGTAAGGGGATGTAAAAATATATTCCATGCAAATGGAAACCAAAAGAAAGCTGGAGTAGCAATTCTCATATCAGACAAAATAGACTTTAAGATAAAGACTATTAGAAGAGACAAAGAAGGACACTATATAATGATCGATCCAAGAAGAAGATATAAAAATTGGAAATATTTATGCACCCAACATAGGAGCACCTCAATACATAAGGCAAATACTAACAGCAATAAAAGGGGAACTCATCAAAAACACAATCATAGTAGGAGACTATAAAACCCCACTTTCACCAATGGACAGATCATCCAAAATGAAAATAAATAAGGAGACACAAGCTGTAAAATTATACATTTAAAAAAGAATGACTTAATTGATAGTTATAGTACACTCCATCCAAAAACAACAAAATACACATTTTTCTCAAGTGCTCAAGGAACATTCTCCAGGATACATCATATCTTGGGTAACAAATCAAGCCTTGGTAAAGTTAAGAAAGTTGAAATTGTATCAAGTATCTTTTCCGACTACAACGCTATGAGACTAGATATCAATTACAGGAAAAGATCTGTGAAAAATACAAAGACATGGAGGCTGAACAATACATTACTTAATAACGAAGTGATCACTGAAGAAATCAAGGAGAAAAAAAAATACCTAGAAACAAATGACAATGGAGACACGATGACCCAAAACCAATGGCATGCAGCAAAAGCAGTTCTAAGAAGGAAGTTTATAGGAATAGAAGTCCACCTTAAAAAAACAGGAAACATCTCGAATAAACAACCTAACCTTGCACCTAAAGCAATTAGAGAAAGTAGAACAAAAAAACCCCAAAGTTAGCAGAAGGAAAGAAATCATAAAAATCAGATCAGAAATAAATGAAAAAGAAATGAAGGAAACAATAGCAAAGATCAATAAAACTAAAAGCCGGTTCTTTGAGGAGATAAAAAAAAATTGATAAACCATTAGCCAGACTCATCAAGAAAAAAGGGAGAAGACTCAAATCAATAGAATTAGAAATGAAAAAGGAGAAGTAACAAACTGACACTGCAGAAATACAAAAGATCATGAGAGATTACGACAAGCAACTCTATGCCAATAAAATGGACAACCTGGAAGAAATGGACAAATTCCTAGAAATGCACAACCTGCCAAGACTGAATCAGAAGAAATAAAAAATATGAACAGACCAATCACAAGCACTGAAGTTGAAACTGTGATTAAAAATCTTCCAACAAACAAAAGCCCAGGACCAGATGGCTTCACAGGCAAAATTCTATCAAACATTTAGAGAAGAGCTAACACTTATCCTTCTTAATTCTTCCAAAATATAGCAGATGGAGGAACACTCCCAAACTCATTCTACGAGGCCACCATCACCTTGATACCAAAACCAGACAAGGATGCTGCAAGAAAGACAACTACAGGCCAATATCACTGATGAAACATAGATGCAAAAATCCCCCCCAAAAATATAGCAAAACAGAATCCAATAAGCACATTAAAGATCTACAACCAGGATCAATTGGGGTTTATTCCAGGAATGCAAGGATTCTTTCAACATACGCAAATCAATCAATGTGATACATCATATAAACAAATTGAAGGACAAAAAACCATAGATCATCTCAATAGATTGCAGAGGAAAGCTTCGACAATTCAACTCCCAATTTATGATAAAAACCTGCAGAAAGTAGGCATAGAGGGAACTTTCCTAAACATAATAAAAAGTGTATAGACAAACCACAGACAACATCATCCTCAATGTTGAAAAAGCGAAACCATTTCCACTAAGATCAGGACCAAGACAAGGTTGCCCACTCCTCACCACTCTTATTCAAATAGTTTGGAAAGTTTTAGCACGGCCTTCAGAGAAGGGGGAAAAAAAAAAAAAAAGGGGAAAAAAAAAATCAAAATAAAAAGAATGGCAAATCGGAGAAAGCAAAAGGTAATAAAAACTGTCACTGTTTCAGATGAATGATACTATAAATAGAGAATCCTAAAGTGCTACCAGAAAAACTACTAGAGCTAACAATGGGAATTTGGTTTAAAGTAGCAGGATACAAATTAATGCACAGAAAATCCTCTTTGCCATATCTATACACTAATGGATGGTAAAAAATCTGAAAGTGAAATCAAGAAAACCTCCCATTTACCATTGCAACAAAAAGAAAAACTATCTAGAATAAACCTACCTAAGGAGACAAAAGACCTGTATGCATAAAAATTATAAGACACTGATGAAAGACTTAAAGATGATAGAAATAGATGGAGAGATAAACCATGTTTTTCTTTTTGGGATTGGAAGAATCCATCTTGTGAAATGACTCTACTATCCAAAGCAATCTACAGATTCCTTGCAATCCCTATCAAACTACCACTGGCATGTTTCACAGAACTAGAAAAAAAATTTGTATGGAAACACAAAAGACCCCGAATAGCCAAAGCCCCCCCCCAATCTGAGAACGAAAAAACAGAGCTGGAGGAATCAGGTCCTGGAACTTCTAGATATACTACAAAGCTTACATTAATCAAGACAGTATGGTCTGGCACAAAAAACGAAAAGATAGATCATTGGAACAGGATTAGAAAGTGCAGGATAAACCACACACATATGGTCCCACCTTTATCTTTGGTAAAGGGTGGCAGGAAGTACAGGGAATAAAGGACAGCCTCTTCAAATAAGTGGTGCTTGGAAAACTGACAGGTACATGGAAAAAGTATGAGATTAAATCACTCCCTACACCATACACAAAAAATCAGCTCAACAGGGCATGAAAGACCCTAAATATAATGCCAGAAACTATCAAAACTCTTAGAGGAAAAAACATAGGTAGAAAACCTCTATGGAATAACTCAAAGCAAGATCCTTTTTGACCCACCTCCTAGAGAACCGGAAATAAAACAAAAAATAAACAAATGGGACCTTAATAAAACTTCAAAGCCTTTGCCATAAGACAAAGGAAACCATAAACAAGACCAAAAGACAACCCTCAGAATGGGAGAAAAAGTTGCCCCCAAATGAGCAAACTGAAAAGGATAATTTCCAAAATTTACAAGCAGCCTTTGCAGCTCAATAACAAAAAAAACAAAACCAATCCAAAAATGGGGCCAGAAGACCTTAAATAGACATTTCTCCAAAGAAGATATACAGACGCTAACAAACAACCTGAAGAATGCTCAACATCAATAATATTAGAGAAATCCAAATCAAAAACTACAATGAGATATCATCTCACACCAGTCAGGAATCGGCCATCATCAAAAAAAATCTAGAAACAATAAGTGCTGGAGAGTGCTGTGGAGAAAAGTGAACACTCTTGCACTGCTGGGGGAATGTGAATGGTACAAGCCACTAGGAGAACAGTATGGAAGTTCATTAAAACTACAAATAGAACAATCAGATGACCCGCCATCCACTACTGGGCAATACCTGGATGAAAACATAATTCAAAAAGAGTCATGTACCAAAATGTTCATTGTAGCTCTATTTTCAGTAGCCACAGAGATGGAAACAACCTATGCGGCCAATCATGGGATGAAAGGATAAAGAAGGATGTTGCACCCATATATACAATGAATATTACTCAGGCCAATAAAAAGAAATGAAATTGACTATTTGTATTGAGGTGGATAGACCTGGGGTATGCTCCTACAGAGTGAAGTAAGTCAGAAAGAGAAAGGGACAAATAACGGTATGCTAAACATATAGAGAGGGAATTTAAGGGAAAAAAAATGTCATGAAGAACCTAGGGGTAAGACAGGAATAAGACACAGACTACTAGAGAACCGAATTGGAGGATATGGGGAGGGGAAGGTGAGGCGTGATAAAGCACGAGAGAGGCAATGGACCTATATACATACCAAACTTAAAGGTAGATAACTAGTGGGTCGCACCCGTATAGCACAGTGAGGATTAGCTGGGGCTTTCGTGACCGCCCTGGAGCGGGGGGGATAAGGAGGGTGGGAGGGAGGAACGCAAGAGGAAGAGATAGGGAACATAGTATATGTATAACTGATTCACTTTGTCATAAAAGCAGAAACTAACACACCATTGTAAAGCTATTATACCCAATAAAGATGTTAAAAAAAAAGAGAGAAGTAGAAGTGCTGCAGATTCAGGAATAGGAATTATTCAGATCAGGAAATAAAGGCGAGATAAAAGAAAATTGAAAAATAAGTGTCCCCTAAGTATCATGAATTTAAAGTAATATCATATACTTTATTAAAGCTGTGGATTCAGAATACATATATCTTATTTTATACATAGGTGTAAAAAATTGTACTAGCTTATCCCCACATCACATCAGAGGAAAACAAGCCAACAAAAAAAAAAACCCAGATGGATCAGAGTGGAGAGAGAAATAAGAAGTTAATAAGTTTCAGAGAAGAGATGATGTCACTGTGATAAAAAAACACAAACAAAAACTCAAGAGCTAAAGGATCTGGAGTCAAAGAGGACCACACATATAGTTGTGACGGCAGATTGTTCTATAACATATGCCCAGTGTTCATGTGATAACCCTGGGTCATGAAGGGTAAAACTACTGAATTTATTATTACTATGTCTCTTTAAGAAAGCATGGAGCTAATTCATTTTTTTGTATCATTTTCCAATCAAAATGATTATATTAAATTTATTTTTATTTTATATTTAAAGCATTTTTGGTAAAATTTTCATTTAAAGCGGTTCATTACTTCATAAAGTCATGTAACTCCAGATATTAATCATGAGCATTTAAAAAATTATATTCAAACTGGAACAGATTTTAAAGGTAAGCCAAACTCTTAGATCCTTCAGTTCACACTAATTTATAAATAGCTAAAAAGAACTTTAACCCAAACACTGATTTTGTTGCATCATTTCAGTAAAATTTGCTGATTTCAGAATCCTTTTGGCACAGAGCATTCTCAGAAGTCAAATCTTTTTTTGAAAATGTAAGAGAAATGCTTGCCTTGGTGCTCTATAAACTGTACAACTCATACAAGAGTTTAGAACCATCCCGAAATCAAAACTAGATGCAGATTAAAAAAATATTTACATAGTTGAAAGCACATAAACAAAATGAGGAATTGGTTCAACCAGTGATCCTAAAATATACTGTAGAGAGAAAAAACAGGATTCTGCAATAGGATATTCTTTCCCACCTTGACTCTAGATAAACCAAATTTACTAATTCAAAGTGAATAATAGATTAGGTCAATCCTAGACTACTGAGTGTCTGCGTCACCAGCAGGGAGGCACAGGAGCATGACATGTTACAAAATATACATTTCTACTTTTTCTAAATGGATCAGGATTATTGATTAATTTTTGAAAGATCACCCTTGAAGGCCTGATTTCCAGCTATATTTGCCCCTATGAAATAAAACAAAGTCTATGATTACTCTCCTCCCATTTTGTGGAGTTATGATCAATCCTGTAAAACATTGATAGGAGGCTTATGTGCCCATGGATCACATGTGTGTAAGAAACAATAATGGCTAGGTCTCTAAATGTCTGTGTCAACTGTTAGGCTAGTTCTCATTAAGGGTTGGCTTGAGTGGCCACTGGGACCTTTCAGTGACGGAGTCCTCTTACTGAATTCATCCATTCACTCACCAGATATTTTTGAGGGCCCAACTATGAATCAGGCAAGGCAGGAATATCATCAGCCAAACAGGTGACAAACCAGAGCCACTCACAGTTTTAGCAGAATAGCCAAAACCCTCAAAGGCTACTACATGTGCAGACCTGTTAGCCAAAATATTCAGTGTGTGTCTGATACAAATCTGTTGAGGGGAACTGACCTGTGTGGAAATACTGCACTGTGAAATAGGATAGGATGTTGTGAATACTTTCCAGAATCTCAAATCGAATGATGCTCTATGGATTGATTCAGAAGCATATTTAGTGCTTACAAGAAGTATAGAAAATAGGAATGAAATCTGATTTATCTTCCCAAAACTCAAACTCCTGACCTTCCTTTGAAGTCATGGCCTCTAATAATACCAGAAGTTTTTCACCTGGAGGTAAGGAATAATACAACCTTAGCGCTGAATATATATTAAGGACACTATTTGGCTTACGTTTTTGTTTTCACCAGTAAAACTGAATAAAAAAAAAAGCTTAACATGGATTTTATGATATGCTGACTTACATTACAGCTATTGCCTTGCTCGAGGCTGTTCAAACAGAATCTTCGGAATGGAAAAAAGATCTTTGCTATAAACTATTTACCAGTGATATTAGAAGTGTAAACACAGGATCCAGGGTTACCATGAGTGGAGGAAGTGGTATGCATGGGTGAGACCCTTCGAAACCCAGAGCACCTGCTTTCTATTTTATCTGTTTATAATCCTAAGAACATTATTTAACGCAAGGGATATATAAGTATATTTTTTAAAAGAGTAAAATCGTTGAATTAGTATAGCTCTTTTGTGTGATGATGAAGACACCGAAACTCAGAGAGAAACCCA